>NC_033634.1:1440131-1681864 GCF_001540865.1 Ananas comosus | reverse complement strand
GTTGAACCATCGTGCCTCCGGAAGCACGATGGCTATCATATGGTCGGATCGAGATATATATATATATATATATATATATCTTGATCCCACCTTATGATAGTTATCGTGGTTCGATAACCACGATAACTAAAAAATCGGTAACCTAACTCTTTAACTACCAATCCTACTACACCCGGAGGATCCCAACTCACTCACCAACCAACTTATCATATTAATTTGCCCATTTTTATTAGTTTTCCAATTTAGATTGCCACCTTTTGAGCTATAATGGTTTAAAAACCACGATAGCTATCATGGGTCGCCCTTAGATATATATATATATCTCAACTCGATCTTATGATAGCTGTCGTTTGCCCGAGGCAACGGTGGATAAACAAAAGTTACTACCTCGGAGGTTTAGCTATTAGCCGTGGCAACTTGTACTAGATATGATGAACTTCACAAATCTTTAGTTTAAAGTATGTAAAAGCTATCACAAGAGAATAGGCAGCTCACTTGTGCTTTTACTTGCCGACTTTTATTTATAAAAAATTTTTTACTACTATCCTCAGAACATTAGTTCTAGTTATCATATCTAGAACAAAATTTATCAAATTTCTTAAAAGATTGTTTTTAAGTTAACTAAACCTATAGAAATGTTTTCAATTATGCGGCTTTCAAATCGACGATCGGCTCTATTAGACTTGATCTACACTATTAAAAGTATTTGGAAACTAATAATTTTTCGACATCATTCGGCTAGTGATCAAAAGGTTCCAAAATTAACAATTTTAATGGTAGATATGATGCGTTTTTAAGTTCAACGGTATAGAAGTATCCAAATTAGATGAAAATTTAATAGAAATTTCTACTTAACATCAATAGCAAGACCAATACTTCCGATTTGAAATTTGAATTCTTTATCATTATTTTTTATGAGATTTTTATTTTCAGCCGTTCATTTTTAAACTACTCGTTTGATTGGTAAATGACGCCGAAAAATCATGAAATTTAGTTTCCAAATACTTTCAATAATGTAGATCAAGTCTAACGGAGCCGATCGTCGATTTAGAAGCCGCATCATTGAAAACAACTTGGTAGCACGGAGGCCTCCGTGCTACCGATAATATACCAGCTTAGCTCTATATATATATATATACATACAGCAACTCATATCACGAGAATTATATAAAAGTTTAGTAAACTTTTAAAGATCGCGATTAATTTCATCTAGAGATGGCCTGTTGTAGTTTGAGACGCGCATTGTGATTGGTTTTATAGCTAATAACCCATTGCATTGCGGTGACGATGTGTTTGTACGTATTCGTGTTATATGTTCAGTGTGGCATGCGCATCATCTCATTACACGATCAATCTTTTTTTTCTTAAAAAAAAAGGGGGTTAGAAGTTTAATTAATTAATGACCTCTGCCTTTCTATTGTTTATTTTAACAATGAGTAACAATGAGTAAAATGTGTGACTACTTAAATGAAGTTCCCACACCCAAAGCAAAGTTTTCAAAAATTTCAACTAAATTTAGGTTCAGGTGTACGTTATTAAGGTGTTATCATTGACATTAAAATTTGGCTACATATATCTCTCCTCAAACTTAACCTTAATTAATAAACAATTTAGATACAACTTTTTGCCCACATTTTGTAGCAAAGTGATGAATAAAATATAATGGAGGGAGAATTTGAAAAAAAAGAAGAAAAGAAAACTAAAACTAAGCTAATATAATCCATATTTTTTTATTGTTTTGATAGAGTTATTCGAACGAGCACTAATAATTATTAAATTAAACTCTCTTTAATAACTTTTCACTATTGTAGAAGCAAATTAGAAATTCTATTTTTAAATAAACTATTGCGAAATTTTAATTTGAAATTTGCATAATGTGGTTACAATTCCTCAGTTATCTGATTATTCAAATTAAGCATTTTTCTTTCATTTCATTGCGTGTTATTAAACCGCGCTTTAAATCTTTTATATTAAAACAAATTACTAATTAAGAGAAGGAGGGAACTAATTAATTAAAAGAAATGATATGTACAATTTGTGGATATGAAATTAATTGAAATGTAAACAACTCGAATCAAAGAATTCACTTAACTAATGATCGATTGGACTAATCGTGCAAACGCTAAACATGCATTAGCTTCATCGATCATTCATGGATAATGATTTAGAGCACTTGCTCATTAAGATACACTTAACTATAACTAAGTGTTCATTTAACATTGATTTCATTTGTAGCTTTTTCTCTTATTAACATTGGTGAAATGCACAATTTTTTAGTAAAATTATGTTCGAATAATGTTCTCAATAAACTCCCGTCTCCATTGCATGCATGAATTATTTACGAATTTTATTTTCTTTGTTTGGAACCCCACCACAGGCCATTCTCAAATAACACAATAGATGCAATTTAGATTCTCAAATCTCCATATTTGTTTAAATCTTCTTGTCATGGATGAGCCCTTATTTTCCTACTATATTTATTTTATGGATTAAAATTTCATCAATTATTTTCTCAATTAATTTTATCAGCATATACATAAAGCAAAATATGGTGAATATATAATATAGTTCTTCGTCGTTATTATTGTACCTTTTTACTACATCTCAAAGATACATTATCAATTTACCGTGCACATACATTGCAAGTGCTCTGCTAGTTTACAATAATAAATACGTCGCATTCAAATCAAAACCTACTGGTACGACAAACACACAAACGGAAACAAAATGACGAACACAAAAAACAATCAAACCACAAGCAGAAAATAAAGAGACACAGATTTACGTGGAAAACTCTTTGCAGGAAAAAAAACCACGGGCGAGGAAGGAGAGATCTTCACTATGAAACGAAAAAGGGAATACAATATTCTTCAGATTACAACCGACCACGATCACACGCTTCTAGGGCAAAAACGATCACACGCCTCTACGGGCTCGGGCCTGTCGGCCCGAGCCCTCCGCTACCCACCACAGACATTCATTTTTCCTCAATAATTTTTTTTTCCAAATTGGTCGCACCGCGAAACTGTCGGTGAGTCGTAAATCCGAACCTGAATCGATAGTAGATTTCGAGTCACATCTAACACCTACACCATTAATTTGTGACATGTTCAATGCAGTTAATTCATAGGTGAACCTAAATTCAAACCAATTGAAATAAAAATAAAAAAAAAAAGAGATGAGATGAATTGCAAGTTTTCTTAGCGCGATTCGCAATTGACCTAGTGGACTAATTAGCTCTTGAAAATAATTACATGTTCATTCAAGTCATCAATGTGAGACCCCACAAGAAAGGATCATCAACTTGACCAATGTGCAAAAACAAACTAAATAATGAAATTTCATTCATTGCCATTGGAGTCCACAAGCTTGAAAACTTTGAAGAGGGTGGTGGACTAAGTTGAAGAAGTGCTGGTCCAATAAAGTTGGCTAGCAACTGACCGTCCTTAGCGCAAGTGGCAAAAGAGTTTGGTGGTTGTTACCCGAGGTCCAAGTTCGAATTCTAGTTGATTCACATTTCCAGCTAAGTTTATTTCTAAATGACCGACCGTTTCTAGAGCAAGTGGTAAAGAATTTGGTGGTTGGTATCCGAGACCCAAGTTCGAATCCTCACTGATTCACATTTTTAGCTGAGTTTATTTTTAAATAAAATTAACAAAGTGGGTAGCGTGCTACCTATCTCTAAAAAAAAAAAAAATTATTTCTAAATAAAATAAACGAAATGGATAGTATGCGGTACACCTTTCTTTCTCAAAAAAAAAAAAAAAAAAGTTGGCTAGCATATGTTCATATGAGGACACCAAATAGGCTAAGGAGGTGTTTGGTTCCAACGTAAAATGAACCGAAAAATTATTTTCGGTATGAAAAATAATTTTCGTTTGTTTGGTTCGACGTAAGAATATTTTTCTATAAAATTATTTTACGAATTTGGAAAAAAAAATAAGTTTTCTTTCTCTGCAATTCGGCAGAAAACAAAATTCAAACTATGTAAAAAAAATTTCATTCTTTTTTTTTCATCGATCCAAACAAATGTGAACTTTTTTCATTTAGTCAAACAAATGTTGATAAAGAACTATTTTTTTTTTCCTATAAACCAAGCACTACAAAATATAAAACTTTTTTTATCATTTTTTTTACGAAATATTATTTTTTACAGTTTTACGTTGAATCAAACAGACTCTTTTTCCCAAATTTGTAAAAATACTTTTATGAAAAAATTAGTTTACGTGGAACCAAACGAACAGAAAAATATTTTTCACTGAAAAATAATTTTTCGCGTTATTTTACGCAGAACCAAACACCCCCTAAGTTAGCTAGTCTCATTTTATATTCTTATATATATTTGTTAAAAATTGAAAAAAAGAGGGCCGTGTAGCCTATCTTCGAACAAATGGGTCAAGATTAATTTGACTAGCTTGGATTAGTAGGACTGGATAGTAGGGATGTCAATGGGTATGGATACCCAAAATTTTATCCGAATCCGAACCCGAATGAAACGGATATATCCGATAGATATGGATATGGATTTGGATATGGATATAAAAAATAAAAATCCGACGGATATGGATTCGGATATGGATTTTGATTGTATCCGACTAGAACCCGAATCCGACCCGAACCCGAACTTGTTTTGTATTATATATAATATATATATAAAAATTTGATGTTATATTTGAATTTGTATTTTAAAAATTTAAATTTAATATAATATATTTTGAAATATTAAAAAAAAAAATAATTGTTTCGGGTTCAAATTTTCGAGTTCGGGTTCGGGTTCGGGTTTCGGATTTTTGGTCGGGTTCGGGTTCGGACTTTTAAAAATCAGCCCCGAATCCGACCCGTTGACATCTCTACTAGATAGAGTGTAGATTATTAAATATAAAATAGGAAAATCACTCCTATAATAAAAGAATGATTGATTCGCATGGAATCTAAACAGGGTGTCTAAATACTAAATTAACATAATAAGGCCAGATCCAATTTTCGGAGTAAATTGTAACAATCGTAGACCTTACTTTTTAGGTGAGCCTCGCTTCTAGGATTTTGAAAGTACGGAGGTCTCCGTATTTATAAATTATTTTCGATGATGGAACATCTGGTTCGGTAATTAATTTTATTAAACATGATCTATTTTATTGGAACTATTTAGAAATCAAACTTTATAATTTTTTGACTTCATCTGCCTAGTGAACAAGTAGTCTCAAAATGAACGGTTGAAAATAAAAATATCATAAAAAACAGTGATAAAAGACTCAAATTTTAAATCAAAAGTATTGATCTTGCTATTGATATTAAGTAGAATTTTTTATTAATGTTTCATATAATTTGGATTATTCTACACCGTTGAACTTAAAAACGCGCCACATCGACCGTTAAAATAGTCATTTTTCAGATCTTTCGACCACTTGGTAAATAATGTCAAAAAATTATGAAATTTGATTTCTAAATAATTCCAGTAGTATACTATATTATGCTTAACAGAGTTGATTTTCGAATCGAATATCCTATATTATCAAAAATAACTTACAAACACGTAACCCTCCATATTTTCGAAAGTACAAGGGACCTACTCCTCTTTAGGTTTACTTAATATATCTCAATTTTACGATACTTGATTATGAAACTATCTCTTTTATGATGGAGGTAAGGCTATGGAGGGTTCATATGTCATAGATTTAGCTCCATATTTAATGATAGGATAAACTTTAATCTGTTTCTATGTGGTTTAGTTTAATTTTACTTTATCATACTGTAGTTTAAACAGGTGCATTTAACTATTCTATAATTTTATTTTTATTTCTATCAAAAAAATCTACTAACAAGTAAGGTTACAAATTAAAATTTTTTAATAACCACAGAATAATTCAGTATACCTTTTTGAATTATAGGCTGAGAAAGTAAATATAAGCTAAACCATAGGAATAATTTAGTGTAATTTTTTAAACTATAGAATAGTGAAATGGTAAAGAATTTAATAGTTGGTACCGAAGTATAATTGCTTTATATTTCTAGCTAAATTTATTTGTAAAAGGAAACTAAATGAATCAGATAGCATGCTATTTTTTTCTTAAAAAAAAAAGAACCATAAGATGACAAAATAATTTCGGTATTTTAATGATTATGACTAATTCCTTAATTTTACCTAAGTATGACCTATTTGTTTAATCAAAGACGAAGTTTAATTAGGATGAAGTAGACTATCGAGTGAACTAGAGTTTAGATAAAAATTACTCTCTTTTTTTTTGGTTTATGTAGCTTTGTGAAACTAAAGTTCTTCTAATTCTGTTGTTTGTTTGAATGATGTAAAAGTTAAAGATATGAGAAATTGATTTATATTTTGTTTTTTTTTTTCTCATTTTATTCATCATAGTAATTTACTTAAGCTTGGGGTGAGCCCGAGCCTGAACTCAATTAGACTATTTAGACTAATAAATATAAAATTACAGTGAACCAAATAAAAAATATCAATATTTATGATAAAAAATTATTTTATTATTTTTCACTTTGGTTGAAACAAGCAGGGTCAGGGTCCTGTTACTCTGGAATTTTCACAACAGATAGATACACTTATATTTCCAACGAAGCCAAGTGTCACGGACAAAATATTTTTCGCTGACTTTTCCTCGACAGTGGGCCATTCTCCGAAGGAGCATTCTGACGGAGGTTTTGTTCGAGCAGGAAGTGGGCGCCACAGACTTTTGCGAGCAAATTCGTTTAGTCCGTGACACAAGGCTCAAATTTTTTTTTTTTTTCTTTTATTTGTGGATGAGTTGTACAAATTAATTATGCTGTACTGATTTGTTGGTTCACTTGCTTTGGATCATCGATACATAATATATGTTGTGACAATAATGTCATTCTCAAAGTCAATAGGCAAGTACAATAACTATATTGGCACAATTGTCTTATTTCTCTTTTTTTTTAAAAAAAAACTATTAATTGGTTCACTGTATTCCTAAGCTACTGAAGTTAATTCTACACCGACCGTCCCTGAAGCAAGTGGCAAAGAGCTGGGGCATGTTTGTTTCAACGTAAGTAGACTTGGGGTGGAAGTGGACTTTGGGTTGAAGTGGAGTTGGGGTGAAAATTAGTTCACTTCTGCTGTTTGTTTTTAACTGTGGAAGTGCAGTTCTGCGAGTTCTGTTGTTTGTTTGGTAGGAAGTAGATGACGTAAAAAGTGGAGCTCTCCACCCCCGGTATACTTACCTCCAAAGTGATATTATTGTCTATTTTATAACTTATAGTGAATAATAAATTATAATAAATAAAAATTAATATAATTATATATGTATATAATTATATATATGTATAATTATAAAATAAAATTTTAAAAAATTATATTATTTGTTTGCATATAAATTATAATAATGCAACAAATAAAATTCTAAAGTTAAAAAATTATTAACATTTAACAAATTTATTTTTCATCATTTTCTAAATATACAAATTAAACAAAAAATATATTAAAGCTTACCTAATCAAATTTGATCATATTTTAGACATACAATCAAAATAAAAAATTTAATTATTTTCACAATTGAATATATTTGGATGAAATGAAGAGGTAACCCTAACACATTAATCCATTCTTGCCTTTTTTTCACTTCACCGAAATTGACTTCGCCCCATGGGAGGGCGAAGTCAAGTTCCTTAGTTTGGGTGAACTGAACTTTCGGGCGTAATAAACTTACGGTGAACCAAACAGCGGAAGTGGTTAGTTTTCACCGAAAATCACTTTCCCCGTCCCACTTCCACCCAACTTCCGTCGAAACAAACAGGCCCTCGGTGGTTGATACTCGAGACCCAAGTTTGAATCCTAGTTGATTCACATTTGCAGCTATGTTTATTTCTAAATGAAATAAATGAAAGCGAATAGCATGCTATCTTTTCCCAAAAAAAAAAAAAAAAAAAAACTACAAAGCTATGAACTAATAAAAGTTGGAAAGAAAAACTAAGTTAGAGGCCAATTATGCCCATTTTTAACTTGAAATACTTAAAAATTTGCTCCATGTTTCAAGAGATGATCCATTAAGAAATAGACATGGTACCGTACGTATAAAATTATTTATTGCATAAACTAAGTCCAACATGTTATCTATACAATAGGTAATCTGTGTACGAGACCTCGACATGATAGGTTAGCTATAGTATTTTATTCAAATGCATGATACATACTTTAACATTTGCAAAGATCGCGATGTAACAAGTATTATATATGAAAAGATCACTAGCTTTGTTAAAAAAATATACTGGGAAAAAAGTGTTAAAAAAAATTTCTTAATCATTAAAGTTTGGCTGTAATAACGCATATAATATACATTTATTTGGATCTAATGAAAATAAATATAGTTCTCACTACTCCATCGGCTTGTGACAAACATTGAGTGTATAAAATATATTTTTTATGGATCTAACGAATATAGAACATGTTTTTAGAAGCTCGGTCAACTTATTTGGTATCATTTGATTGATCAAAATTAACATTTCTTAATTTGATACATCTAGCTAATGTATCTAGAGACATTAAAAAGAACAAGTTGATATTATTCGGATCGAACGAGCTATGTTGACTTTATTTAGTTGGAAAATTTACAAATGTACTAAAAAATAATTATCTATTTACTTATATAAGTTTGAACAAATTTAATCATCCATATGGGCCTTTCAAAATCGCACTTTGATGGAGTTTTTTTTTTTTTTTTTTTCGAAATAAAAGTTTGTGGACATTTCATTAAAACTAGAACTTGATGATATTACTAAAACAGTTTGGGTGAAAAAGTTAAGGAACTAAACATAGTATACACAAGGTAAATATTATTTAAGAAATTATTGATTTGAACTTGAAAATTTTAAAATAAAGAAAAGACTAAATCATCGGCTCCAATGTAACATTTAAAATGCATTACATTAAAAAAAAATTATAAGTTTTTAAACCCATTTCCTAAATATGACACCTAGTGAATACATTTCCACAAATTATAATTTTAATTTTAGGGCTTGGGCTGGGCTACTTAGTCTCATATTTTTAGCGAACCAGGCCTTAATTGGGCCGGGCCTAAACCGCATCGGCCGAGCCCATTATTGCCGAGCTTTTTCCCTCACTGCAATGGCGACTCCCTATTCTCTCTTCCCCTCTGCCCAGGTAAAACCCTAAACCCTAAATCCTCGCTTACTCTAGGGTTTCCTTTACTTCGATCGTGCTCGATTTGATGTAGCTCTCCTTCGTTACTTCGTTCATTGATAGGAGTTAGGAATGGCGACGAAGAAGGAAATGGAGAGGAGTGGAGTGGTTACTTTATCACTTCCAATTCTCTCTGAAGAGGATCCTTTGTTCCCAGAGAAGATGGTAAGGTGTTTTACTTTGTTTCCGCAAAAATAACGCAGTAACCTACTCCCCTAATTAAAATTTTCATTTTTTTTGTGTTAAATTTTGTAGGTGGGGAAGTATAGAAACTTAAATGAACTATAGAGCATATAGTTCGTTTTGAAATAGATACCTAATATTACAATCTTTTGAAATAAGCACCTGAATTTAAAAAATTTAAATTTTGAGTATTTCGTCAAGTAACATATTATTCCATCAATTCGTGTTATATTTCACAAGAAAGTTAGAATTATGTAGTAAAATAAAAAATTTGAAAGTTCAGCTGCCTATTTTAGAAGCACCTGAAACTTAGCTAGTAAAATAAAAAATTTATAAAGTTTTAAATGTTCTACTGTTAAGGTAAGATACTGCATGTTTTTATATGTAGTGATGATTGCAAGTTGGAATCATGTGAGTAGTTTAATTATGGGATATGAAGGATTTGCTTCTATCCGTTTTCGAAGTTTTGGTTGTTCATCAAGCTCGCAAGTAGGAGGAAGGAACAAATGAATAAGTTTTAATTGGTCAAAATGATGAATTGCTGTGAGATCCAGTTTGAAGGCAGCTTACATCTCATGTATCTTCAGATAATCATGAAAAAGGCGCTACATGGATCAAAATTGGAAACCTTCATTAACATTTTCTTTTTGAGAGAATATGAAAATTTGGACCCATTTAGTTGTTTTTTTTTGTGTTTATAATACAAAATAGGATGCCTAGTTTATCTGGATTCTCAAATAGTTGGCGTATCCATTTATTGCTTCTATTGTAAGCAAATTGCTTAAGTTGCTCATTTTCTTAATATTAAATATCTCTTCTGGTACTCACCATTTTGCTCTAACTGCAGAGATTATCAAATGTCAGGAATCTCAGTTACAATTTTGATTTTCCAGTTTCATCCTCCAAAAGTGGGATGCTGAAAACATTAGATCAGATGGTCCAAACTGCTAGATTACTATATATGCATGAGGTAGTATGCATTTGTAAGTTCTTTCGTAGATTTTATTTACTCACATATCACTAATTGAGTGCATCTTATTGCTCAGCTAGAGCTTTATTTTGCTGAAGACGATGATTTTGGTCCGTTCAGCTCAAGGAATGAACTGGAATCCCTTAATTCAGTACTGAACACCATACACTCTGTGCTTGCTACTGCTAGTGGTGATGCAATAGAACTTCTCCAAGTGCTAGAGACTGCAACAATTGGCATGATAAAATCTTTGGGGATGGAGAACAAAGTTGAAATGATTGCTATGAATTTCAATGGTGATGCAGAGGACTCGCTGCTGAAATGGGGAGAAAGTCATGGTGTTAAAACAAAATTGAAGGTAGCATGTAAGTCTAAATCTATATGCTAATCGCACCTCATAAGATGTTGGGTGCAAGTTTTGAAAAAAAAAATTTAGGATTCTATTGCCTTAGTAACACTTTACTACACCAAAAATTAATGGTGATTTCACTTCTGCGGCGTACTTCGTTTTAGGGATTCCTTCCGGGTTTAGCACATATGCACTACGCTACCTTGTGGTTTCATTTTTTGCACTTAAGTGCTCCAGGGTTACAATCTTCGTGCACCGTGAGAACCCCCCCTTGACAGATTCATTAGGCATGCGGCACTTATGTGTTTCTTACGTTAAATTGGGTTATTAAGATAATTATGAAGGGAAATATCTTAAGGCTCTTTTGTCTGATATAAGTAGTAATATGTGGGCGAGAGTTGTTAGAATGTCTTAAACCGCAATCTCAATTCTACTTTTATAATTAGTTTAAAGTTTGCATAATTTTGTATGATAGGCGATTCTTTGTTTAGTTTTTGAAGGAGCTGGGAGAGGAACAGTGGCTTCTGAAGATTTAAGCATTGGAGACGTTGCCCTGGAAGTACCAGAGTCTCTTATCATATCTGAAGACCTTGTCTATGGATCTGATGTGGTATGCTCTGTGCATTTTGCTGTCATTTCATATTTGGGTCAAGTTATGCCTCTGATTTTATTTCTAAAAGAGTTAAAAATTAAATTAAAATCAAGTAAAACATTGGCCAGTTGAGAAGTTAATGAATCTTCAATAACAAAGATGATTCAACAATGGAAGAGTTACACTTAACAGGTACTCCAACAATCTTCAACTGATTTTAAGATGATAATGCTAACAGCAGTAATTGGGACGATGTAACTATAAAAATTGACTGAAAAAAAAGGTGTGCTCCATTGAACGATGAACTGCGTCATCTCGCTAACTACACTTTGATCCTTAGCTTGCCATTTCGAAACTTCCGTAGCAAGCAGTACTATCTATTAGATGATAAATACTTCAGATATACTACTTTGCTGCTTATCTTTTTATATTGTGTCATGCCTGTAGTTTGATGTATTAAAAGACTTGGATGATATTACCTCTGAGACAATGTTACTATTGTGGAGCATGAGAGAGAGGTATAATCCCAGTTCAAAATTCAGGATTTACTTTGAAACGCTTCCAGAAGAATTTAACACAGGTATTGCGTTTAAACACAGAATTTGCAGAAACACTGTAAACACATCAATAAGAAAGCATCTTTTTTTTTTAATCATGATTGAGCTTTATACCATTGTGAGGCCTTTGAATTAATGCATCCCCAAAAAATAGGTAAAAGAATGTTTTTCCTTTTATTTTACTCCAGTTGAAAGTTAATATTCTGTCGTATTGTGATGGCTGCAATCAAAGTTGTCAGAATCTAAACTACAACCCATTCTTGTGACTGCTGCAAACACTGTTATATGTCAAGCCTTATATGAATAGTTGCCAATGAAAGATAAAATAAATATTATCTACTGGTTTTCAGGGTTGCGTTTTGCAATTGATGCACTTGCTGTATTAGATGGAACACTTTTGTTTGAAGAACTAACACAAGCTAAAGAGGTGCCATTATTTTCCTTTATACCTTGATGAGGCTTTCTGCATAAACAGGCCACTTGTTTCTTTTTTTCTTTTCTATTTGTTTTTTCAGCATACTTTTTCCTTTCTTCCAGCTTTAAAGAAACATCTTTTGGTTGACTAGAATATCCTCATTTGACATTGTAATAATTTTATGCACTTTTAAGTACCGGAGAGGAGTATTCCAGTCTATAGAAAAGATATTTCACCCCAAAGATGAAAAAGTGGCATGTAGTTGCAAAATCAAAAAAACAAGTTTGAGCCATCCAGAGGTTCAATTTGAAGAATGTTTTTTGTTCTTCTTTCAGCACTTGCGTCAACAGTACGATACGTTATTCCCTGCTTTATCCATGAAGTATCCTGATTTATTCAAACCAGAGTTATACACATGGGAGAAATATCTGTGGGCTTGTGAACTATGGTATTCTAACAGCATGAAAGTAGTCCTAACTGATGGGAAATTGAAGACTTGCCTGATTCCAATTGCTGGGCTTCTTAATCACTCGGTTTGCCAAGTCAACTTAGAACTTCTTTGTTAGAAGTGACAAAAACCCCTCTATAAATATTGCGGTGTTCACATTGCTCCCCTCTAAAATTTGAAACCTATAATTTTTCCATTGAACTATGGGCGAAGTGCACCTAGCAGAACAATGATGAAGGAGGCAAGCTGATGAAATCTTGTAGTTCAAAGGAATTTCTGGGGGGCAAAGTGAAATTCACAATATAAATGGGTTCTGCAATTTGGCCTTCTCTTTTTTCATTCTTTTGTTTCAGCTTTCAATGTTTCCATTTTGTTACTCTTCTTTTGCAGTTATGCCCTCACATTCTTCACTATGGACGAGTAGACCCAGTAACAAAATCATTGAAGTTCCCATTGTCAAGACCATGCGAGGCAGGGGAGCAATGCTATCTTAGCTACGGAAGCCTGTCTGGATCACATCTTGTCACCTTTTATGGTTTCCTTCCAAAAGGGGACAACCCTTATGATATTATACCTCTAGGTAATCTTCCATTTTTAATGTTGGGAAGCATGCTAGATTATTACATGAAAAGATGAGGGATAAATCCTATCCTGATATTCCTCTCAGCTAATTATCATTCAATCACTTCAAATGTGTAACTATAATGACTTCTTTATGTGGTTTCCTTATTTTGTTGCCAATTTTGTGACTCTTCCAAAGCATCCTTTCCATTATGTTCTTGGACCTCTTTTCTTATCTTTTTTTCTCAGTTGCCTGGTTTCCTGCTTCTGAAGAGCATAGAAGTTTGCAATCTAATTTATGCATCATTATGGATGGAAATTATATTATTGGCTATTTTCCTTGGATATTTTTTTACCAATTTTTTGTGCTATTTTTTGCAGATTTTGACACTTCTAATGTGGAGAATGATAGCAGCACATTGGAAGAAACAAGTAAAATAACTCATATGGTTCGCGGAACATGGTTTTCCAAATCTGACCAGCCGTATACATATGACCTCCCTTCTCGGTTGCTCACCCATCTCCGCGCTGTTCTGAATTGTCAAAATGCTGAATCCCCTGCTGAGATTTCTAGAATAGATGTGAGTTTTTCCCTCTGAATGTCACACAGCTGAGAAGATCCATGTAATTTCCAAAGGCTAAAATGCAGGAAATTTCGTGTAAAAATTGTGATTTTCACTTCCGCTCCAGGAAATCTTCCATATTTTACACCCATTATTAACATGTGAGCAAAGCCACAAATACAACCTGAAAGGAATACTGATGGAGGCGGCGAAGTAATGAAAATTTGTAGTTTAAGGGTAATATATGTAGTTTTCAATGTTTCAGAAGACAGCATAATCAGTTATATCTATTGTGGGCTTTGTGCAATTTAGACTTCTATATTTGATATTTGGTGTGCTCAATGCTTGACTTAATTTAATTTAATGGACTCTAATCGGCATGTTTTTTTCTCATCAGATATGCGAGAATGATAGGATGGTGCTCGAAACAGTATTATCCATCTTTAGTCCCATGCTGGAAGGATTAGGCAACTCGGATGATTTCGATCGGTACTGTCTTAACGCCTGTTTGGTCTATCTTCTCTAACAAAGTTCTCTACTATGCGAAGCAATAACCAGATGTTTTGAGAATAAGAAGTCTGAAGCTTTTGTAGCAGCGGAAAGCTGAAATGTGCTTCTGAGACCCAAAGCATAAGTTCCTACTTGAAACCTCTACTTCCTCTGTAGTGGAAAGTTGTTGGGGGGTCAACTCAAAAGCACCTTTTTAGCAGCTTCAATCTATAGCCAAATAGCCGTTAATAACCACTGTGATTTGTCATTTTTTGAATGCACGTTAATCTTTTCTATAGGTCTTGACATATTTAAATTTGCAGGGTTAATGCAAGTTGGGACTTGAAGCTAGCATTGGGCTATAAAGATCTACAGAGAAGGATTATTTCTTCAATTGTAACATCATGTACTTCGGGGCTGGAAATGTTGGAGCATTAGCTACCGTACTTGTTCAAATACAAAACTGTAACATTATGGAAGATTTTGTTTAGTTTCTTTTCACAATAATCAGCAAGCTTTTTTAATGCGACATGATACTGTTTAGTTGCTTTTTTGTTTGATATCAAAACCAAAAACTTTACCTCGATGGTCCACACTTTTATTTTGGGGGGTTGGCAAGCTAAACAGGTATGCGCTCACATTCAGCAATGAATACGGCAACGTCTTCACTCTCAGATGATTGCCGTCGCCGACTTCTAATGAAAGGCAAACTCGGCACCGTCTACAATTCACTGCTTGTGGGGTTACGCCACAAAAAAACTTTCCCCGCTTCTCTCTTCTCGTTTCCCAGCGATCGACGACGCCCCATTTCTCTCTACCCTCTCCTCTCTAGCAGATCTGAGAGAGCGAGACCCTAGATCTCCTCCTCCTCCTCCCTCCTCGGCTCCCCGAACCCTAACCCCTCGATCCAATCGAGGATTCGGAGCATAGATCTCCTCCTCTTCCTCAGCTCCCCGAACCCTAACTCCCCGATCGCAGGGGAGAGGAGAAGAGGAATCGCAAGGTGAAGCCCTAGATCTCCAAACCCTAGAGATCTCGTCCGCGGAGCTCGTCAATGGCGTGCCTCGCCCTCTCCCTCCAACCCACGAACGGCACCGACATCCTCCTCCAGACGCGCGAGTGGTTCCCCCCCTCCCGCGCCCTCGCCGCCCTCTCCGCCTTCCGCCAAACCCGCCTCGCCCTCTCCTCCTCCTCCTCCTCCGCCGCCGCCGCCGCCGCCGCCGCCGCGGCGTCCCACAAGTCCTCCGCCGCCGCGGCGCCGCCCGCGTCCGACGACCTCGACTCCGCCCTCGGCGACGACCCCCTCGCGGCCTCCAGCGGCCAGCTCGTGGTGGGCGTGGAGTCCAAGTACCGCGTCGTCTACCGCCTCGTGAACTCCATCTACGTCCTCGGCGTCACCACCGCCGACGACCACGCGCGCGCCGCGACCAACGTGTTCGACTGCATCAACACCGTGAACCAGGCCGTGAGCGTCGTCGTCGCCGCGTGCCGCGGCGTCGACGTCACCCCGGAGAAGCTCCACCGCAAGTACCCGGAGGTCTACATGGCCCTCGACATCGTCCTCCGCGGCGTCGGCTCCGTGCGCCTCGCCGCCATCCTCTCCTCCATCCACGGCGAGAGCATCGCCAAGATGGTCAGCTCCGCGCCCGACGCCGAGTCCCGCGTCCGCGGCGCCGACTCCTGGGCCGGCGGCCCCGAGTCCCTCGCCGTCGAGCGCCGCGCCACCCTCGAAGCCTTCTCCAATGCGATCTTCGAGCTCCCCCCGGAAACCTTGGCCGCAGGGGAGGAGATTGCCGCCGCCATTGCCCCCTCCGTCCCCCCCGCCGATGAGCAGCCGCAGCAGAAGGACCAGCCGGACGAGCCCCCCGAGGAGAAGGACCCTTTCGCCGCCAGCGAGTTGATCAACAAGCCGGAGGAGGCCCTAGTCGGGGGCTTCAAGAAGAGCAAGGATCCGGCATCCGCCGCCGCTGACCCCACCGCGGCGCTCGCGGGGCTCGAGGTCACGACGCTCCCTCCGGCCGAAGCCACGAAGCCCACCTTCATCGGCGTCGAGGGCTTCGAAGGGGAGTACGGCGGCGTCGAGTTCGGCAGTGAGGAGGCCTCGCTCTCCGAGGCGTTCGAAGGGTTCAACACCGCGTTCGGCGGCGGCCTGGATGCATCAGAATTCGTGACGACCAAGAAGAAGGCACCCAAAGACCCCCAGCTCACAGGCCTCGAGCTCCTCGCCATGAGCCAGGGCCCCGCCGCCGCTGCTGCAGCGGCCGCTGCAGCAGCAGGCGCTGGTACTCCTCTGGAGAACCTTCTAGTATCGAAGACTGCAGAAATGACAGGCCCGGAGATGTACATCTCGGAAGAGATCAATGCCGAGTTCAAGGAGTCTCTCCTGGCGCGCGTGGGGCTCAAAGGAACCATCTTTTTAAGAACCCTGCCTCCGAAGAAAGCTGCAGGGAAGGAAACAGAGTTCTCCTTCCGTCTCGAGGGCACCTCAGGTATCAAAAGAGCCGTTTTACAGAGCTCTTGCGTGAGCAGCTTAGAGAATGGACTGTTCCATGTTAGAACTCAATCTAAAGAAGAGCCGATCCCCATTATGAAGTATAGTCTTCAGCCAAGGTCCACCCCTCTTCCCCTTAGGGTTCGTCTTGTGAAGCGCCACAGCGGAACCTTGCTTTCAGTAATGATCCAGTACGCTTCAAACCCGGCATTGCCCGCCCCGCTAAACAATGTGACCTTCATTCTGAAGCTGCCCGTCGACCCTACGTTGCTCAATGTGTCACCAAAGGCTGTTCTGAATCGAGAAAAGAGGGAGCTGAGGTGGCACGTTGCCGACATTCCTTTAAAAGGCCCTGCGGGCCGGCTCAGGGCACGGATGCCGGTTGATCAGGACTCGCAAGATGGCGAGCTTGAAGTTGTTGGTATGGTAGAGTTTGCTGCGAAGGGGGCGAACACTTTGTCCGGTGTGTCTCTCCGGCCGGTTTCCGATGGCATCGCGCACTTCAATGAGGTTAGCCATACCTATGCTAGTGGGGTTTACTTGTGTAATTGATTAGATTCATGTTTGTATTACGGTTAACCTGGTAGTGTTGATTCTTTGCAAGCACTTACTTCTTGAGTTTTGTGGCATTCAATTCCTAGTGTACGTAGTGTACGGGTGAGCATATGATTTCTCTTTTCTTTTCTTTTTTTCCTCGAATTTCGCTTGGTTAGATTATATGTGGCTGCTGTGCTCTGAGTCGATAGGAATATTTGCATAATTCTACGAGCTCTTGTTTGTCCACAGATTTGTGACTACATGGAATGTAATTTTTTTTTACTCTTCATTTTTCCTTTGTTTTTTATGGGCGGTTTAGTGTGAAAATAACCATTATCTTGCTTACTATAACTAGCTCAGTATGTTATGCATATGCTAGTTTCAGGTAGAGTGGAGATCAGTAGTTAACATGATTTGCCCTCTATATTGTAAGATATACCTAATGCAGCTTCTGTGGGAAATGTTGTCGATGGTCTAATTATTTTGGCATTGCTGCGTGATGATTCTACATCGTTTTTACTCTGTAAGAGAGTTGCATTTGATTTTCTTACGCAGTAAAGCACTATAAGGCCATTTCATTTTGAGTTGCGCGCTAAAACTGGTGCTGAATTTAGAAAGGGACAAATTGTGATACATCTCCTGTGAGAGGTGTAAAACTCTATTACTCTGTAGCTGCTGTCGTGGGTTCCCTCTTAGGAATGCCATTAGAATTGAGCATAATGACAATCATACGACTTATCTAGAGCACTGCAAATGAAGGCTTAATTGCTTAAAGTTTATTGATTTTTCTAGTTTGCAAAGGTTTGATCCATCATGTGTTCGTCGCATGCCCAAATTTGAGAAACTGAAACAGCCACCACAGGGTGATAAAGCTCTGCACTTTGAACCACAGGATGCTATAGTGGAGTTTGACTATTACCAGAGATGAAATGTATGACGCTTTACAATTTAGAAACTGCTGAATTTCTTTGTTGAACATCTCCATCTTGTTGCTTATCTTGTATTGCCCTCTATTTGCAGTTAATGGTCTTATAATTTCGTTGTCTTATTTTACTGACGCACGAGGCAGTTGCATTTAGCAGTCGCATAGTTCATGATGAAGAACTTCTCATCCTGCATAATGAAGTTTCTTTTTTAAGAGCTGCAAATGTTTTAGTTGTACGCCATTCTCGTCTCACTGACTTACTTCTAGTGCATTGTAACTTATGTTGCCTCCTACATAATTCTCTCTGAAGAGTACCATGAGCATTAGTATTGAGTAGTGCGGGAAAAAAAATTGTTGCTGTAGTTTTATCTCAGTTCTTCGGAAAAGTGGGTATTTTGTTGTTCTCTGCTTGCGATACGAGATGGATGTGCTCTCTTTTTCTGGCTCTGCGCATGGATGGTGTGATGAAGAAATTCATGAACTTAACGAGAGTGAGGTATGCTGTTTATTGTAGTTTTTAGACTTGCACTGCTCATTCTTTTACTTTTTGGCTATATTGCACAGGGGTCCCAGCCTTTTTAGGATGTTTCATTTTGGTCCTTGTTCTTTCAAAAATTACATTTGGTTTTGCTAATATTGGGTGGTAGGAATCCCCTAGGTCACTTGTAGTAAACCCTCTTATATTGCTTACAAAGGATGGAGGGTTGGTTGATAATTTGTAGCGAACGATTAGGGGTGGAAACGAGCCGAGCTCGAGCGAGCTTACCTCGGCTCAAATTCGGCTTGAAATTAATTTTGAGCCTAAATTTAAGCTCAAGCTTGGATTGAAATTAATTCGAGCCGAGCTCGAGCGAGCCTAATTTCGAGTCGAGCGAGCTCGAGCCCTAAACGAGTTGCTTGAAATTCTCAACATCATACGATCAATAGTTTAATTTGTATAGAANTATATATATATATATATATGAGTCCGGCTGGGATACTATCGATAGTACGAGACATTTGGTGCTATCAAGTTTTCTGCCGTTAGATTTACTTCTTTTATCATTTTTAACCGTTCGATTATACTATTTAACTAACCACCCACTCAACCCTAGAGGGCCCGCATCATTCCAACCACACATTTTTTAATCCAAGGGTAGAAAATTTAATAGCACCAAGTCATTGGTGCTATTAATAGTATTCCAGCCTAGTTCTATATTATATATTCGAGCTTTTCGAGCTTTTCGAGCCTAATTCGAACGAGCCGAGTAATACTCAAGCTCGGCTTGAAATAAATTTCGAGCCTTTTTTTTTGTTCAAGCTCGGCTCATTTAATTTCGAGTCGAGCTCGAGCGAGCCAAATATCGAGTCGAACGCGAGTCGAACGCGAGCCGGCTCGCTCATTTGCCAGCCCTACGAACGATTGAACAGATTTTTTTTTTTTTAAAGGAATTTTTTCTTAAAGGACTAAAGTGAAATACTTTCAATTGTTTGAAGTGTCAAATGTCGAAAGTTAAGAGACTGTTAGTGCAATTTACCTAAGTGTTTTATGGATATAAATGTCAAGACTTTAATGTATCGTTTGGTTCGGGGATAAGCAAAAAGTGGCTATTCCAGGAATAGTATAAATTGAGGTATAAGCGGGGATTAAATCAATTTTGTGTTTGGATGAAAATTGATTAATCATAGGAATAAAAAAAATAGCGTTTGGTTAGATAAGATGAAATAAGAAGGATAGTGAGTAGTTATAGATAGTAAAATAATATTATCTCTCATTATATTTGAATTTAAATTTTTAAATTTTTTATTTTTATTTTTAAATTTTAAATTTTAACTTTTAAATTTTAAAATCTGAAATTAAACTCTCAACTTTTAAAATTTAAAATTTAAAATTTAAAATTTAAAATTTAAAATTTAAAATTTAAAATTAAAATTTGAATTTAAAATTTTTAATTTAAGATCAAATTTAAATTTTAAAATATAAATATCAAATTTGAAATTTAAAAAATAAAATTTGAAATTTAAAATTATAAACTTTAATTATAAAATTACAAACTATAATTTTTAAATTTAAAATTAAATTAAAATTTTAAAATTTTTTTAATAAAAGGGGTAGGAATTCCACCCCTGGGAGATAACCTGCTAAGGGTGGGTATAGTTTATTCCCACCTTTAGATATAGTTCCCCAACCAAACAAGACCTAAGAGTTTCTTTTGGCAAAAATTTAATTCTAACATTACTTTTATTATATCAATGGATCAGCTAACATCTTATTTTAAAAAAATTACTGTGATGATAACATCATCTCAAAAATCATCATCTTTCTGTTAAATTGAAGTACAGCAATCTAAATGGAACTTGTGAATGAGTGCAGTGACCAATACGTGTAATACATTCGTAATATAAATAGGCTCAGCTACAATTTTATTTCTTCGTATGTACATTCCTAGCGTAGTCACGCTCCTCCCAAGTGCTAGATGAAGCTCAACGGCGCCGCCGAGGCGATGACGGCGGTGCTCTCGAACCCTCGGCAACTCAGCGATCGAATCAGCTTCCACGGCCCATGCCCTACTCCGCGGCACTCTGGCCGCGGCGGCACCGCCGATTCCTCTGCAGAGTTCCACCGCTGCCGCCGCCTCTGGCGTTTCCTGATGTCGTGCAGCTCCATCTCCGCCGGCACCCTCACCAGCCCGAACACAAGAGCCCTCCACCCCAGCCGCGGCGGCATCCTCTGTGGCGGCAGCTTCTGATAGGCCGAGGAGACGCTCTTTGTCTTCGCCGCAGGAGGCGGCGGAGGGGTGCGAAGGGGAAGCGTCTCCGCCGCGGCGGAGGCGGCGGCAGAGGAGGGGCCGGCGAGGCGGAACTCGAACGAGCGCGAATCTCGAGGCGGCGGCCTCTGATAGCCGGAGGAGGCGCTCTTCGTCTTCGCCGCGGGAGGCGGCGGTGGGGGGGTGCGGAAGGGATGGGTCTCCAGCGCGGCGGCGGCAGAGTAGGGGCCGGCGAGGCAGAACTGGAAGGGGGGCTCGGGGAGATCTTGGCCGTTGGAATGGGAATGCATGGTCATGGGGAGGTGTTAAAAACGGGGACGTAATTAGGGCTCTCCCCCCCAACTCGGTGTGGGTTAATGATTTATGAATATGGTGCGAGGATTTTGGAGGAGAGTGGGATCTTATACTAATGTTTTGCTGCGTTACGTGTAGGGATATTATGGCACAGGAAAGAGAAAGGAGGATCTAATTTTCTTTGCTTCTAGAATAGAGAGAGAGAGAGAGAGAGAGAGAGAGAGAGAGAGAGAGAGAGGAGGGAAAGAGAGAGGAAGGGGTAACAAACTGACAGTGATGGTGGCGTAATTTGTTTCTCGAAGGTTTGGAGTTAATTTGTCTTAACGACTATTGTGAGGCTGGTAATTTACGCGGGGACGAGTTATATTAGTCTCCTCTGTTTGGTGCGTGCATCTGGAAAAACTAGTTTGTCACTGGGTACGAAAAAGGTCGCTCTTAGGATCCTTTAAGATTCGGGGTACGGTTGGACGAAAAAGATACATTTGGTTAGACCTTTTTTTTTTTCTTTTTTTCTTTTTTTTTTAAGGAGATCATTGCTCTTCAATTTTTTGTTCTTTTTTAGCAATTAAATCACTCTTTAATTCTTTATTTAAATCAAATCACTTCGGCTAATTTCTCTAGTGGCAGGATTCAGTTGATAGATGTAGTCTCTGGAGTTAATGCTATAGTTGAAAGAGCCACCATGCTATGACTAGATCAATTTTCGGAGATCGGTACATCCCTCTGTTTGAAAACGCGAACAAAGAACCACAGGATGATCATGTAGAGAAATAGAAATTACAGTTTAATGACTAAATAGAGCAACAAAATTAAACTTCAATGAGCTTCTTCACAATTACGCCCGTAACCAACTATGCGTCGTTGTGGTTTACCCTTGCATCAGTCTTTGAAATTGTAGTATAGTTTCCAAGAGCAGAATTGCTTGCGAATAGATCAGTTTTCCATAGTCCATAAGTGAGATCTGAAAATTTATTTCAGCTTTTATTTCGATTGCATGCTTGTTGAATAAGCCTACAGAAAAAGGCCCTTGCCCGACCTAGGCATCAGCAAAAGTACTGTTTGAGTAAAACTGAATGAGTACACCAAAACTTAGAAGATTATGTGAGTAGGCTTTTTCGAGCAATCCTAACAACATAGTTGCTACACATCAAGGATGTAAAGAACAATCCAACCATATTCTGAAATATTAACTCCGATCATTCGCTGATCATTCGCTACGCCAAATGGAAACAAGCAAACCAGTTGAACACCAACTTACTCAACATATACTTAAAAACAGTCCTTGTATTTCCGATAATTTAAATATTGCTCCGTATGATACATGAAATAAATCCTAGTTAGGAGTCAAAAGAATCACATATTGAAGACAACAAAAGCAGACTCTGAAAAAGCTTTTAAATAAAAAAAGCAACAGCCCAATATATCGGAGGCTTCTCCTGAAAGCACCCATATTCTCTTGCTGAGGTTCACTAGTAGCCGTTCAGAAGATACTGCAAAGTGTGTTGATGCAACGACGTTTTTATCACTCTTAAAGGTAGAAGCTATTGAAGGTAACACTGTTTTACCACACATCCCTAAGATATCTCCCTTCCATCTGCAAACTTTTCACCATGCTCTCCGTCTTCGAGCTATCCAGGGATCCCTGAAAACTCAAATTAAGGAACTTGATTAGATAAATACTGGCGGAACAAAGAAAACTATTTCAGGAGAAGAGAACTTTAAATATAGAAAAGAAAAAATTTGCGTCCTATTATAATTATAAGATCACTTCATTGACCTGAAGTATTGAAAACTATATATTACCCCCTTCGGCTATAAACTTACATCAGTTTGTCCTTTTGTCACTGTTAATTGGGATATATCAGCCTGCCCATTGGTCGATGGGACACAATGCAGGTTTTGTAATATTTTAGGAGGGTAATGTGGAATCGCAACATTTATAGGACTTGGAGTAGAACTGGAATTTTGCAGTAATAAAAAGAGAGACTCTCGCTATCTATGGGTACAATGGAAAATGAGAAGGTAAAAGGTTCGATACAAATCATTTGGATTTGATACCCAGAAGGATGAATAATCAGAAAATCAAATCCAATCGGAATGATATTTTAAGCAAGTCATGTACCTGCTCTTGAACTATGGTGTGGAGGATTCTGTGTACATCTCTAGCCATGCCCTTAGCATCGCCACATACATAAATATAACCACCCTGAGAAATTATTTTCCAGATTTCTGGGGCCTGCCAACCAGAAAAAGCAGATAGTATAGTCAAACAGATGAAATGATAAAAATTAGCGTTATAAGTAACGATAACGGAAGCAAAATAGAATAACTGCAGCAACAATTCACCAACCTTCTCAGCCATTTTGTGCTGCACATATTCCTTGGTTGGACCCTCACGAGAGAAAGCAACAATGAGCTCAGAAAGTGCACACTCATCAACGAATTTGCTCAGTTCCTCCTCGTAGATGAAGTCCTGCATCAATACAACCAGTTATAATATAGGAACAGTGGAACATAATTGTACAAGTTAGTGTTTGTTTTGCCTGGCTTGTAAAACAGTTTCCAGAATGCAGAAGCCAAGTATTTAGCCACAAACTATGCTTGAGCTTTTACTGAGATGAGACACGATCAAATGAGCTTTTGGGCCCCAAGAGCAGAGGTACCAGTTTGAAGCTTCTGCTTCTGCAGCAGTAAAAAGCTGTAGAGGAGATTTCAAAGGAAAGAGCACTTTGTGCTTCTTCAGACAGAAACAGCACTTCTAGAGAAGCTATTGTTGGGAAAACATGCCCTTAGTGCTACTAAGCTATCTTCTCTTCTCTAATAGGTGGACTGACAATATTTCCATACCATCTTGCGGTTTCTGCATCCAAAGAAGAGAACAGAATGACCAAGCTCCACTCCCGACTCTTTAAGAGCTAGCCTTTCCTGCACACACCAAGAACAAGATATAAGTAAATGGGAAAACTTAATTAAAAAATATAAATAAATGTGTCCAAAATGCAATAACTTGCAACAAACCTGCAAGAAGCCCCTGAAAGGTGCAAGACCTGTTCCTGGGCCGATCATAATAATCGGCACTAAAGGATCAGAGGGCAGTTTGAAGTTTGATTGTCTCACGAAAATAGGCGCCCAACTGCATTCATTACTCTCTTCCGATGGAACAGAATTCTGGTAAAAAGAAATAGATGATAGACATAAGTTATAATGATGGATCTCTATATAATAGAAAGGTAATCATCACCAAACACGTGACACAAATATAATATTTAATTACAAAATAAGTCCTCGAAATTTGACTCCAATTTCAATCTCATCTTATAATGCCAACAATAACAAGTTACTCTGAAATTTGTTTAGCAAAAAAAGCCCTGTTTACTAGTATACAACCAGAAAAGATGCTGTACCGGCACTATCATCACACTTTGGTAAGTGTCAAATTGGAACTTCGAGAATGAAATAGAAATCATGGTCACACTTCAAGAACTAAAATGTTCAGCTCGTGAACTCTTAGGAATTAGATCAAAATTGGAATCAAACTTCAGGGTTTCAATTGTGAAAAATTGAAACTCGAGGAGGAAATTGATATTCAGATCAAGCTTCAGGGTCAAAATTTGTGATTGACACTAAATATAAAGATGTCTCGGACAAAAGTTTAGGTACCTTCATCCAAGTTGAGCAGACTCCTTTGTGAATCCTTCCTGTTGGTGTTGGGCCATGCACTAAAGCACATGTCACATGAATCCTTGTTGGTGCCATTCTGGGAAAAAGTTATACACAATATATATAAATATCAACAAAGGATCAGTTCAAATGTAGTAAATTGATTATAAAATGCAATAATTACCTGGGTGAAGAAGATATTGAGTAGTATCTAGGCTGCAGGCGTGGAGCAACAGCTGCAAAGAAAACTCCCAGAGGAGGCTTTGCTGAAGGAAACTCGGCCATAACTTCCAGAAGGCTCCTCTGACTACCAACTACCCACTGAGAATATTCATCCTGTACCACAAAATTTGGACATCACAAAAAGAATATTGAGAAATGTACACATATACACCAAACGCTGTAAACTTGCATATAAACATCTGTATGATCTAAAATTTTACATACCCTTGAAAGTGCAGTTTCTACAAAAAAAACAGAAAAAATAGTTGAAAATTATCCTATTCAAGTAGGGTAGTTGGTTTTGCATTAGAAAAAGAAAATTTACTAGGGTGAATATTCTTAAAATAGAAAGGGTATAGCTGCAAGAGAATTTAAATTGCAATTCTTTTTACAAAAATACCCTAATCAGAAGCTGGGTGCATCCTATTTAAATGGGTGATATTGGTTTTGTATTAGAAAAAGCTCAAAAGGTAGTGGGAATATTTGCAAGTTTTCTGTAAGAAATCAAGTTTTTGAAGGGAAAATACGAAAATTCTGATTTTGCAGAGCTATATAAGTGAACAGACAATTTCACAGGGGTTTATGAAAACGACCCTATAAAGTTTTAAGTTCATATGAAATTCTTTGAAAGTGAAACCAACCTTCCCAGCAGGAGAAGCCAAAAATCTTAACCGCTCTGCCTCACTAGGATCAGATGCGTAAGCCGCCAATGCAATTAGAGCACTCTGTTCAAGATCAATTAATAAACATTCTCAAATATGGCACAATGGCAAGTAACAATATAAAAATATAGGGTATGGGTACCAAAGGAAACACTCACCTTCTTTGGTGAGTTAAGAAGATCAGCATATCGGGCAAGAGCAGTCCTTAAAGTGCAAGGAGATGGGAAGGGAGGGCCCAATGAACCACCGCCAAGTGGTGTGCCATCCTCTTTGTCGGCATGAATGGAGAAAAATGTGTCTGGTGAATAACCTAATAGCTTTTCTGCCTCCTCTACTGTCTCAAGGCAGTTTTCTGTGAATACACCTACATGGTCTCCTGTTTCATACCTGATTAAAGGAAAAGCTAAAATGATAAGCAAAAAGTAGAACAGAGTGATTCATACTTAATCAAAGCAATAACTGAAAAAAAAAAATTGAACAAGATTTAGGCACCAGGTATAGGTCGAATATCTTATGCCACTGGTTCTAGACCAGCGTGAACTAATTACTCATTGTCTCATTGTGTTAGATAGCAGACAATCACCCTAATCATCCTATTACAATTGATTTTTGGCTAAACAGCATCGCCAAGTCATAGATTAAAAAAAAAGACTCTTCTACAAGAGCAAATGGGATACTTACAAAAGCCCAACAATAAAATATATACCACTTTAACTGGTTCATAATCAAAAAGATAAAAAAAAAGTAAGACGCAATAGTGAGTTGATATAATGATTGATCAGTAAATTTCCCATTCTCCCCAAGCATAATAATATGCTGCTGCCATTGAGCAACAAATTCTCAATGGTAAGAATATCAAGAGAAAAGTATATGTAGGACAAAAGGGATAATTATGCTAATGTCTTAATTGGAACAAATGATGAACAATAATATGCAATCATGACATGTAAATAACAGAAATACTTACGTAAGACCGGTGCCAGCAATGTCAAACTCCAGATGAATGCAGGACCGATCAGAAGCTGGGGTATGAAGCTCCCGCCGAACAGCCACGTTAGCCCTAAGAGGTAAAACATGTTAGGTTAGTACATCACCACTAAAATGTCAAATTGTCAATGGCAAGAACAATTTCGTTCATTTGCATAAAAAGTCTTCTAAGAAACGGCAATTTGTGAATATAGGAGTATACATCTAAGAAATCAAATTTTGTGTGACTATATGAAACTTCAAAATTTTTAAGGTTACATAAGTAAATACAACAATTTGCAGGGTACATGTGCATTTATCCTATCAAACTTTAGCAGCTAAACATCCTCCTACCTGCATGGATGTTGGATGTCATGAACAACATGGCCATTTGCAAGACTCCAACTCTTTTCCAAGTGGGCAGCATCTTCACTGTTGATAAATACGACCCGGTATTCAGGGATAGCAGCAGTATAAGGAGTTGATGCTCCTGAAGCAGCATCTTCATCTCGGAGCAACTGATCTAACTCTGGCCATAGAAGCTCTTTCCTGAAAATAAAAATATTGGTATAGCTAGGCAAAAAATTTATCTAAAAAAAGGCCACACAAAGACCTTCAAATATATTTAGTTGTGTCAAAATTTTAACCAGTTTGAAATAGTTCATATACCATGCAGTGAAGTCATCCTCAATGCACTGATCATCATCTCCAAGACCAACAGGAACAATGCGCTTCCCACCTATAACAAGAAAAGCAAAAATAAGGGAAAAGAACACAATTAAGTTGAATAAACAAGAATATAGAAAATTACAACTACGCTATATAGCTTCAAAATGTGATCAACAAGCAAAAGGCGCAGGTGGCTCTAAAAGAGAACAGCATAAAAGTATTATATGGTAGGTGAGAGACATGAAAACTACTAAGAAGCGTAAGTGGCTAGTGAATCTTTGCTTACTCCTAGCACAATGTGTTAAGTGCAAGTGAGTTCTAGTTTCCTCTTTCTTTAGCAGAATAAAAAATAAATAGTCAATCAATCACTTTGATAAGCTGCCACATTTTATAAACTCCAAAGCATCAAAGTACTAAAGGACAACACTTTAATACAATCAAACATTATACAAAATATCCTGTCGGAACTGCAAGTTGATAAAAATAAACCATTCAAAATTCAGTAAGTAATTAGAAAATCATAGTAGAACGTATACAACCATGAGATGAAATTTAGAAGTCAAAAAGAGGGGGAAAAAATAATTTGCAGTTTCAATTAGCAAACATATGGTTTAACTTCAGGCAGTATATATATGATTACAAACTCGCAAAACATCTCACATGCACTTCAACCAGATAGTGCGAAAACTGAAAAGCCTAGCAAGAGTATTTATCTCAAATATAGCTTAATCAGAATCTCAACACAAAGGCAGATAAGCCCAGTCATCAAGAAAAGTAAATTATACCAAAATAATTGGTATCTAAATTGCATGGTGCAGTTTTCATAGTCTTGATAGTTTATGCTCTACACAAATAATTGACCTCAAACTTCGCAAAGAAACCTAGGCATCCAATACCTCTCCACAATTACTTGACTACCCAAAAACTCATATCAATATTAGCATCAAGAAAATCAAATCTTTAATCTAAAATAAACTAGAAAGAAAACCACAACAAGCTTCAGAGGCCTCGAAATTATACCCTGTTGAGCGAGGAGCTCGTCCACCACCTTAGCAACCTTCATTTCCAAGCACAAATTACACAAATAAAGCATGTCAGCACATAAACTTGATCCAAAACATTTATAAACTTTCATATTAAAACCAAATATAACCTTATTGAAATGCTCATACTGCTTGTTGCCCAGACCAAACACTGCATACTGAAGATTCTTCAACCAATTTCCCCTCTCATTCTCCTGTAAATTAAACAGCATTCAGGCACTCCCAGCAGAAAGAAGAAATGAAACTGCAGTGAATTAATCGAGAAGTTCTGTAACCTCTGAAAACCATTTGTAGAACCTAGCAGCGTTATCAGTTGGCTCACCATCCCCATACCTACAATATCCAAATTGCCGTGTCAAAATTTACCAAAAAAAAGAAGAAGAAACTTTGAAGTGCATCAAGCAATCAAAGAAAATTTAAGAGAGATAATCTTACGTAGCCAAGAAGAATAAAGCTACGCTCTCTTTCTTTAATTTATCCTCATATTCATCATCCTCAGCAGCATAATCATCCTACATATATTACAATAAGGATAGAATTTTTAAGATCAATTAAATCGCATTATCTTCAAATATAAATCAAAAGTTCCACAAAAAGGGGTCATACCAAATCAACGACTTTAAAGGTGGCCTTGCCGTATCTCGCTTTAGCCTCCTCCGCGAGTGCCTAATTAGAGAATAGTTAGCTACTTTTGATGTTTTTTTAAAAAAAAGGCTTTGAAATAAAAATTAAGGTCGATAGAAGCCGAGATCTGAAGGTCAAACCTTCGCGAACCCCTCCGCCGTCCCGGTCTGAGTACCGAAGAAGACGGTGACCTTCTTCTTCCCATCGTCCACCTCCGCCTCCGCCTCCTTCTTCACTACGAGCGGCCTCGGCGCTTCCACCGCCTTACTTTGCTTCTTCTTCCCCCCCGCGGCGACCGAGCGCCGCCACAGGATCAGCGCGGCGCACCCGGCGAGCAAGGCGAGGGAGGTAGCGAGGATCATCAGGAGGTCCCGGGCCTCGGCGATCGCCTCCGACTCCGGCGCCGCGCCGCCAACGCCGCCGCCGCCGAGGCGCTTCCCGGTGAGGATCGCGGTAAGGAGGTCGAGCGGCGACGGCTTCATGGATCCGGACTCCATCGTCTCCGATCGTGGAAGAGGGGGAAGGGGCGATGAGATCGAAGAGTTCGAGTCTCTCTCTCTCTCTCTCTCTCTCTCTCTCCCTCGCTCTCTCTAGGGTTTGGTGGGGTTGGGTGAGAAGAGAGAGAGAGAGCGCCCTGAGAGAGGGAAGGGGCGATGAAGGAGCCGGGGCTTTTATCGCCGGGTCCGCTTACCTAACCCCAGTGGTCAAACCACCTACCGCAGAGTAAAAGCACGATGAAAGGTGAAATTACTAAATTACCCCCTCACTGGGGAAGGCTCATTTTACCGAAATGCCCCTCGATCGGTGGTCGCGCCAAACACAACCGTTGAAACCCCGATGTCGTTGGCGTGTATGGAACAATCGCCGGTTTTGACTTTTTCTTTTTTCTTTTTCTTTTTCTTTTTCTTTTTTTTTCCCCTAAAGCAATGTTTTGACAATTAGGCGCTCCGATATTCACCCAATTTATGTTGGGGGCAGAAATTTTCAATTTTAAATTATTTTAATGAATTTTTGTATGTCATGATCACTTGTCCTATTTCTTATTCCAAAGTACAAATATTAGTATTATATGATTCGAATAATACGTAGATGTATCAATTATTGTCGTAAATATTTTGTAGCGTTCTTTCTGGCATGAAGCATGTGATCTTTTTTGTTTTATTGTGGAACGCCGTAAATTATTCGTCAAGTTCTCACAACTTTTTCTGCTTCTCTTTATTTTTAATCATAGGTTCTGACGTAATAAAAATGTATAATGAGAAAATAAAAGCATCCTAAAATTATGTGATTAAGACGCAAATATATAAGTTTTGTAATTAACAACGTGAAAATATATAAATGGGCGAGCTAGAAGTTCGTGGGGCGAGGCACTGTTGGAAATTAGTCACCTCTTAATTAACAGTCAAATTATGCCGTTGACCTTTCTCACACACAAATTTATTCAGTGTATTCACTGACATGTGGGCCCCACCTTTTTGTTTATACCACGTGCAATCTAACCCTCGCGGGATTTGCGGTAGCAAACAGTGCCACGTGGACCCGCGCACGTGATCCCATAAAACGTTTCGTGGGGTTGTACTCTATTATTATAATCAGACACATACATTGATGGGTCCACCTATTCGCCCATTCGGGTTTGGACCATAAGTTCGGGTTTGGTCCAAAGTGGCGCAACGTGTGACACGTTGGAATCTCAGATTAAGCCGGCGCAATGATGCAAAAAATTGTTGTTTAATAAATTATTATTTTTAAAAATACAAGTCCCGGTGGAGGTAGAGATGGTTTAGGTGAGCACGTGGCCATCTAAGGTTGGTCCAAAATTGTTAATACTTTAAAAGAGAATCTATTTAATGGTACATTTAGTTTTTTTTTTTTATATTATATTCGGTAATATTATCCTTCATTCCATCTCAGTAAGTTACAGAATTTTCTCTGTTAAAAGTCAAATAATTTAAATCAGATGAAATGAAAGATGGGCAAAGGTAAAAATACATGATGTTAGATATATAGTACCAGTATCCAGAAAAGTTTACACTCTATTATTGAGTGTTTACATAAGCAAAAATGTACTTCTCTATATTTTTGTACAATTAAAGAAACCATATAATAACCAAATAATTATAAATAAAAGCTATGTTACCTATATACTCCTAAATTAGGTGCAAAATTTACATCTCATCCGTCCAAACAGTTATATTCACTCTCCAATTTTATTAACTTTTTTTCTATATATATAGGGTTTTTTAAAAAAAACTGTTTGGTTCAAAATTTATAATATTCTGAAAATATTATATATTTTATATTTAAAAAGGTAAGTTTATTACTTACTTACAAAGCCACTTGAGTTATGAGATTGTTAAGAAATAGCATAGTCTTATTAATAGAATACCACGTAACTTGTAATAATCTAATATTCCTACTAGGTAAGAAATCTATAATAACTTTACTATTTCACTACCGCCTTTTATAATTACTAAATTAGAGTTGAATAATAACAATTTAAATATTTTAAATAAAAAAAAAAGAGATTATTAAAATTACTATCTTATCTCATCATACATAATGTATTCTTTTTTAAATCAGAGTGCAAAAATAAATACATAGGAAAAGTCTTAAAAAAGAAAACAAAAACAAAAGCAACACTCAGGCCACAATAAAGAGAGACTATAAAATTGGCAAGGCCTTCATGTCATTTCCTCAAACGACATGGGTAGAATCGTAAAAACACCATGGAGGGGTACCACCAAATACCACAAATAATAATAATAATAATAATTAATAATAATAATATGACGCGGTTTGCTTTTTCTGAGGAGCAACTATCAACTACCCAAATTTTTACAAGGGATCTAATAATCAAAAGCAAAGGCCCCTGAAACAAAATTTGATTCACATACCCAAAGCGTGGCCCAATTAAAGTTTACAGCACGGATCGCACCCACTATCGTAATTATTGATCTTGGAGTACACAGTATTGTTGTCTCCGACATAATAGGAACAGCAACATGTTATCAAAAAATTATATGTTGAATTTATTTTTGAGCATTTAGGTTCTCTTCAAAATGTCATACTAAGTTTCTTCTTCTTCTTTTTTTTGGGTAAAATCTGATAGAAATTCTATGCGAAGCTCGTTAAAATTTGGTTTTGTTTTCAGATTTCAGGTGGAAATTATATCGAAGCTGAAGTTAAACAGGACCCAAATCTATTGCCCAAGAAAGGGCTTGGTGGTTGGTACCCGAAACTCAAGTTCGAATCCTAATTGATTCACATTTCCAGCTAAGTTTATTTTTAAATAAAATAAACGAAGCGGTAGCGTGCTACTTATCTCTCAAAATATATATAGCATTTTAACATCTTGTAGTTTGCAGGAAGTCTAGATTCCAACGAGATTTACCAAAAAATATAAGTAACTAGTGAATAATTTACTTATATTTTACCATAAAATAATACTTCCTGCAAACTACAAGATGTTAAAATGCTATACTACATATTAAAAATATTATCTTATTACTTTATTATTCTATCCTATATTTTAGGGTGAAACAAAAAAATAAAATAAAATCATATGATATAAATACAACTTAAAATTAGGGGACAGCAGTAAATGCACCGTTTGATTACGGCCCAAGGGAAGGTGATCAGGAACGTACGCACAGCACGCATGACAGTTACGTGCGTAACTGCGTACGCGTTGGCACGGCGCCGACACACCCAAAATGGGTCCAACGTGCACCAGTGAGCACCCCGCACTAGGGGTGGCAATCCAGCTCGCTGGTCGCGAGCCAGTTCAAATGAACTCGAGATCGAATCGCTCGTTTAGTAAACAAGTCGAACACGAGCTGAATTTTTCAGCTCGTTTAGTAAACAAGCCGAACACGAGCTGAATTTTTCAGCTCGTTTAGTAAACGATCCGAACACGAGCTGGGATTAGCTCGCTCGTGTTCGACTTGATAACAGCTTGAATACATATATTTTATATTTATATAATTTACTTAATTTATATTTAAATATATATAAATAATTATATATATAATATATATTTTTATTATTTAATTTTTAGCAAAATAAAAATATAAAAACGAGCTAAATTATAAAAAGACTCATTTATTTATAAAATTTCAACTATTAGATTAAAATCTAATGAATAAGATTTTATAAATTTATATTTTATATATGTTCAATCTAATCATTTTAACTTATTGTTCGTTGGCCAGCTCATGAGCCAGCTCGTGTTGGGCTCGTTTATTAACGAGTAAAATACAAGCTGAATTTTTCGGTAAACGAGTCAACTCGTGTTCGTGCAAATATTTGCGATTAGCATTTTCTTTTAAGGAATAATTATCTATATACCCTTCAAAATTTTTAAAATATCTATTTTTTTTTTTTTTGGTTTCAAATATACCCCTCACAAATTTTTTCATTATTCAAAAATACAATTTTTTTCGTTATTCAAAAATACCTTCACTAGTACCAGTTAAGTCATCTCAAAATAAACCCATATTAAATTTTCACTAGAGTTTTTAAAAAAAAATTTAAAATACCTCTTTTTACTCCTGACTTAAGAGCAAATTAAAAAAATTACTGCCAGTAAAAAAAATATATTTGAAAAAAAAGAAGTCAAAATATTTTTTTTGCTCTTAACTTAAGAATAAATAAGAAAAAAAATTAATAACAGTAGAAGAATATATTTGAAAGGATAAAATAATAATTTAACAAAAATGATAGTTGTTCGTAATAGTTCAGGATATATTTGAAAAACCGTAGAATGTTAAAAAAATATTTTCAATATTAGTCTTCTAAAAGAAATAAATAAGAAACTCAGAAGCCTTGCAGGAGTATATAAACAATTGCCCTTCTTTTAAGTTGATATACTGAGCAATTTCCAAAAAAAAATTAAAAATTATATTAATCAAGGGATGTTGTATGGCTAATGCTAACTACATTCTTCCTATCCAAAAAAAGGAAGTAAGTTCGAAAAATCTGGAGAAAGACAACTCAAAATGGAGCCCAACTTAACTGAATCAGCCTAGACATGTTGCAGGAGCAAGCTAAAAAGAACGAAAAATTAGTTATTCTAAAAGAAGATGCATGAAAACACCGAGGAGCTCGACTTACAGCAATCTCCCTTTTGCCGAGCGAGTAAGATTCAGAAGCTCTATCTTGGTTCGAAGCTCTGTCAGTGTTCGCAGAGCTGCGGTCGTTAGAACAAAAATTAAGTCCAATGCAGTGATAATTAAATTTGTGGATAAAAGCATCAAATAGTGCAGCGAATGACTCAAGATAGTCCACAAATATATTTTACTGCATTGGTCCCAGAAACAAATTCGTCTTCTACGAATGGAATCGTCTTCCATACTTTCAATCTCAGCGGCTCATTCTCCCTGCCTGTAATATGCAACAAAATAAAAGAGAACAGTTAAAAAGATTGGTAAGTTTAAGCTCCTCACTTATGTTCTGGAAAGGTGAAGATTTCAAATACCCACCAGAATGAGATATGTCCCTTTCCATGCAAACGGCAGCGTAATGAGAACTACTAAGTTCGAAGAGTGCAAACTCCCAATTATCAGTTAGGTATTCAGGATCAGAATCAGCTTCTATATGCACTCTGGGCACCTAGGAAATAAATATAAATGAATAAAAATCAGATGCATTGAAATTGCCATTTCTGCTAGCTCGAAATACAAAGTCATAGCAAAAGTTTTAATATAGAACGAAGCGTAGACATAAGTACCGCAGCTAATTGCATTGCTTTGGTTGCTTCCAGCCGAATGGTAAAATCCTTAAATGGAGCACCAGAAAAGCCTCTTCCGAGAGCTTTTACATATGCCTCCTAGAAATTGAACACAACGGTTAGTTGCCAAAATCTCTGTGTATTCACATATGTATGCCCATATGTACTGATGAACTAATAAAATGCAGGAACCATGGCTTGTATGCATGATTTATATCCTATCAACTTCAGTTTCTTTTCTTACTGTCTTCAATCTGCAATCAAAGGACTATGAACTCCGAATTCACCTATTTATTACAGGGTAATTCTTAGTTTGAGTAATTATCTCTGACCCATATCTTACTTCTCTTTCAAGAGGACTTAGTGAGGAATGACAAAAGCATGAAACAAAAGAAATCCAGATAATTATAATGAAAAATAAGAAGAAAAGAACAAATGAGTGGAAAAAGGACCTTCTAAAATCTCACTCACCTTAAGTGTCCAGAGTTTTATAAATTCTTTTTGCCGGGCATCAGTATTTGAAAAAGACCCCAAATATTCAACTTCAGAAGGTGAGAAATAGCGGCGAGCAAGAGATGAGATGCTACTCATTGTCTTTCGTTGCTTTTCTTCAACATCAATGCCAATCTGAATCATTAAAATAAAAAATACATTAGCTAGAAACACCAGCCACAATATTAACTCGAGAATAGTTAGTAAGAACAAAGTAAAATTTTTATGTTGGTATAAGAAAAGGAAAATGAACAGTACCGGAACATCTACAGTAATGCCACAGGCAATCAAGGAAGAGGAGTGCGAAACATTGAATTGCAAGGAAGGCTGGTTACATTGATCACCATGTTGCCACATTATCTGATCAAGCAAATATTACGCATCAGTCAAGGAGCTCAGCGACAGTAGACGCTTAAAAGTGTAGACGGACAAAGAGCATGGCATATAAAGAAGTATAGACTGGTATCTCTAACTTATTACCTCAGGCTTCCCAAATTTGCTTGTTTTGAACTTGATTGATTGTGGATTGACTCTACAATCTGCATCAAATCTAATTTAGACAAAATCAATAATCAGTTACTATGGCAGAATAATTTTGCAATTTGCTTATTTTTCATACGCAACGATATGCATTAGAAATGCCATGGGACAAAGGAAATAGGATCTATAGTCTATATATACTTGTTCTGCACCAATAACTTTTGTTTTTCTTATAATGTTTTATACAGGACTAGGAAGAGGATTATTTGCTGAAATAGGCAGTGTCGAATTAGATTTTTAAACATGCATAGGAATTTTTCAAACAAAAGGGAAATCAGAGACAGATGAAGAACCGTGCATATCACTTTGCACTCTAGCTGTAATCAGTCAGCTTATAGTAACGAGGCTAAAAAAGAGCATGCTTCGAGCATATATGCGAGTACATCTAAGTATTTCGTCAAGCATCATGGGATTTAATGGAAAGTAAATAAAATCATACATCTTGCAAGGGTGGTGCGGACCAAGGCACGTGACAACAAAGCACCTTTTTGAAGGCGTTCTCCGTTCATTGATAAAACCCTTTCTCGCTCACAAGAAGATAAGAGTTCCATATACTTCTTCAGTTGGGAAGCATCCTTCAACTCATCTGGTACTACATACCAAAGATGTGCCTCTCTGTAAAACCCAAAGAAAGGAAGGGGAGGAAAAATTTGTGAATATCAGGAAAAATTAGGCCTTGGATGTACCAACTTATGCTAATTGAAGTGGGCCCTTTAATTCTGAACATTAGGGGAGAAAGGAGAGATCAGAAAAAGAATTAAGAAGGCAAAACCTTCTAGACGGAAGTGGCGATGGAGTCAGAGGTGGCAGCGATGCGAAGAGACGGTGAGAGAGGACTCCTCCTTGCATCGGCAACATACCTCTTCGGATAAACTGATTCATGCAAATCCCCAACTATAGAGATCTTCTCCCTCCTCCCTTCCTCTTCTACGTCTTTGAAATCTTCGAAATTCGGACGCTGGACAAATGAAGAAAGACGAGAGTTAAGATCGAAACGACAAATTTAACCAAACACAACTAATTAATATTAAGAATGAAATTATCCTGAATATTGCCCTGCAAAGTCCAAATTAAGGAAATATTGCCCGGACAGAGAGGACTCCTATGCCCTATGCTCCTACTCTGACCCCAGCCTAGTTCCTCTAGTTCTCATGGGTATATAAGCATTCATCCTAGTTTTAGTTAGGTTCGGATAGTCAACGACTCTCGCAACGAGTATCGCCTATCAAACCATGAAGAGGAGAGAGTTCGTGCCGACGACTACGAAATTTGAATAACGCTTTGATCAAGACTAAGGTTATGAATGTAAGAGAACTAATTCATTAAAAATACAAAGGAATTTATATATCATAATACCAATTCAACTTCCTCAGCTATTCCAAATAAAATAATCTCCAACAATCCCCACAATAAGAGTAACACTGGTGAAAATTCACAGGAAATTGATGAGCTAGCTACGCTAAACCACACAAGCCTCTAGAGTGGAAATTTGAAAAGCTTGGTTCAATTGCAAATGGATTTGGATATCACCAACAGATCAACCTTAATTCAAGAAAAAATCGACTACAAAAATTGCGAATCACGCAAGCGATCGCCATCAACTTAAAATCTCACCATGATCTAATGGAAAACAACATTCACTTCCAAAATTCGGATTATTTTAGATCATTTTTCACCTTCTCATACGAGAGAGAGAGAGAGAGAGAGAGAGAGAGAGAGGGGTGGGGGCGAGACGTACCTTCTCCGGCGACGGCGGCGGAGGCGAGGGTTCGGCGGCGGCGATCGGAAGAGAGGAGGAAGGGTTTCGAACGATCGAGGGTTGTCGCAAAGGGTAAAAGAGTCGAATCGAACCCGAAGGCGAAGTTGAAGCTGTAACAACCTGGAAGATAACAAGTATTAGTAGTTAGATGTAGAAGAGGAGTAAAGGTAGCAGCTTTACTAGCTAGAAGGAGAATAAGTGGCAGCAGCAGGTGGAGATTGGGTCCGACGAGAAGCGCCTTCGAAAGGGCCCAGGCGAGCTTGACGGAGCAGTCTGGCGAGAGGTGGTCCGGGCGAAGCTCTGTTGGGACGACGGAGCTACGGCATCCTCAAAGCTCGGAGAGGGCGATGGGAGGTCCGACGGAATCCATGTAGTTGGGGCGAAGAAGAGNAGGCGAAGGGGGAAATGGAAGTAGCTCTTGCGGGTCGGGGTGGCAGTCTTCCGGAGCGGAGGAAAAAGGCGAACCCAAGACCCGCCGGGTTGCGGATGGTGCGGAGAAGAATGGGTCCGGCGCCCGATTGCCCAATTACCAGCTATTTTGCAGCGGAAAGCCCAGAGAGGGGGCCCAACTGCCCCGAATGGCAGCCCAACCAATCAGCATCTCTTTTTTTTGTCACTTTGTTGTTTAGCCCTCAGAGAATATATAATTTCCATTTAGTATAGATCCTAGGAAGTATAAGTACGAGAATGTATGGCAAATAGGGACATTAAAATGAATTAGTATTTTCCTTCTTCCCAATTCTCCAACTCTCCTCTCTGCTCTCTCTCTCTCTCTCTCTCTCTCTCAGTCTCATGCCCTCATCTCCCTCAATCTGCCTCTAACCTCTCCAAACCCTTCTTCTTTCCCAACTCTTATTTTTTCTCTATCTCTATCTCTATCTCTATCCCCAACTTTATTTCTGTCACTACCTCTATCTCTTATCTTTTTCTTACCTCGGTTATATAGAAATCGCCGCCGGAAACCACCATCATCCTCATTGCTGACCAAACCATCAGAGCAATCTCATCATCCGGCGTCTGGGATGTTACAGAAGCATGAGACAACTACACACCGGCGAAAAGTGTAAATTGCATGGACTTATCCTGAACGTTCGGCCGTGTTCACTTTGATCCTCTAATTTTTAAGTATGGTATCCCAAGTTCAAGTTCCACATTATCATCCTATACTTTAGAAAGTAGCTTACTTTTAGGGTGTGATTGTTAACATGAGCTCGACTTCCTCGAAGATAGCAAGTTCCGTTCATATAGCCGAACTCGACTTCGCGCTTGACGATCGTGAAGTTGTGAATTTGCACCGTATGCAAACTTGCTGGCATTTGAAACTGTTTCATGCATGCGGGTGTTGTGAGCCTTACCGACTTTTAAGATCGTAGTGTCGTTTAAACATTCGCAATTTCGAACTCTACGAATTGGTGCCTAGATGTCAAACTTCCATAAGAACAAACACACTCCTGGTCCTCAAAATTTTCACCAATAACCTAGACCAACTTAAAGTTTTGGACTATTAGTTTTACTTCCAGTACTCAAGCTTTTGAGTTTAACATTTGAAATCTCAAATGTTTAAAACATATTTAATACAATCAATTTTATCCAAATACCAACATCACACTTATCTATTTTTCTAAGTTTAACATGTATGGACGACTTGCGTGCGACAAAGGTAGTGTTTTTCTTATGTTTTGATAACATCGTGCGATTTAGATTTTAATTCAAACATTTATCTATTTAATTTAAATTTACTTTGGTATCCCTGCTAGATCTGAATACGAATACAACTGTAACATTTCTTTTCGGCAGTTAGTAATATTTGATTGTAGCACTTAATTAAAATTCGGGCATACTGGAGAGAGAAACTAAAAATTAATTTGAGGGACCAAATTGCAATATATCAATAGTCTAGGGACCATCCGACCACTTTTTTTTTGAGGGTTTGGTGGTGAGTCACGTGAAATCCACGCGACCACGTTAACCGCCCCCTCCAAAACCATCCAATTTCTCAAAAAAATTCGGAGCCCACGGTCGGTGCCCTTTTTCCCTCTCCCTGTCTCCCATCTCTCTCTCTCTCTCTCTCTCTCTCTCTCGTTTCGCCCCTTCTACCCATGTCCTCTCTCTTCATCTCCCTCCGCTCCGACCACCACGAAGAGAAGATCTCCGGCGACGAGGCGGCGCCGCCTCCTCCTTCCGCACAATCCGAAACCGGGGGATGGCTCTCCGGCCTCATCTCCGGCGCCGGGAAGCTCATCTCCTCCGTGATCGGCCCCGACTACTCCTCCTCTTCCTCGCTCGATTCCTCTGATGACGACGACGACGACGACGACGACGTCGATCTCGGTATCTCCCCTTCTCTCTTCTCCCCTTTCGTATGGTTACGATCCCTAGAAATTTGAGTGGCTCTTTGGTGGCTCTTCGATAAATTTTTGATGATTATGTGTTTTTCTACTTAAATTCGAGGTAGAAAAGTCGAAATGTGCTTTGCAGCGCAATTTGTCTCCCTAATTGGTTTATTTAAACTATAATGCTGAATAAGTATGGAAAACGAGAGCCTAAAAGCTTCATGAAGACTAAATATGTATGAGTTCGATAAGAATGGTGATAAATAGAGTATGTAAGGGCATGTTGCATAGCAAGTTTGTGATTATCGGATTAGCTTAGTTGTGGGTCTAGGAAAAATGGAGTGGTAGGTGACTGAAGCGTGATTGGTTGCGACTTGAAGCTTTGTTAGAAAGCTCTAAGGTTTTTCCTTCTTTTTTTTTTCTTTTTTTTTACTGTACACTGTAGTTCTATTATGCATGATTTAGATGGACTTCCCGTTTATTTTGTTGTATATATGAAGTAAAAAATGCCATGCATTCCATTGAATCGTGGAGCAGTACAAATACATGGTAGCAGCGTGTCCATGGGCACTTAACTGTTTGGTTGCGCTTGATTGCGCAAGCTATTAGGATTGAGAAAAATCATTATACATACATACATATATATATATATATATATATATATATATATTATTTTCAACTGTTTGGTTGCGCTTGATTGCGCAAGCTATTAGGATTGAGAAAAATCATTATACATACATACATATATATATATATATATATATATATATATATTATTTTCAACTGTTTGGTTGCGCTTGATTGCGCAAGCTATTAGGATTGAGAAAAATCATTATACATACATACATATATATATATATATATATATATATATATATTATTTTCAACTGTTTGGTTGCGCTTGATTGCGCNTTTTCGATATCATTTACCTAGCGATCGAAAGGGCTCAAAATCAACGGTTGAAAATAAAAATCTCACAAAAAGTGGTGATATAGCTTTAAAATTTTCGATCAAACATATTGATCTTGCTGTAAATAGTTTAAAGAATTATTTATCAAAATTTTATTTGATTTGAATACTTCTACACCGTTAAACTTGCAAACGGTATACATCAACCATTAAAAATTGTTGATTTTGAACCCTTTCTATCGCTAAGAAAATGATACCGAAAAATCACAAAAATTATTTTCTAGATAGTTCAAATACGCTAGATTAAGTCTAACGGAGCCGATCGTCGATTCACAAGCTCCATCATCGAAAACCGCTTAGGAGCACGGAGGCCTCTGTGCTCCTAATAGCACACAAGACCTGCTATATATATATATATATATATATATATATATCCTGCACTAATGTTCATTCCGGGGTTGCTTATTTTTGTTATATGATTTTTGTTTCTTTTTTCTTTTGTGAACTTGGATTATACAAACTTGAATTATAGGATGAAATTTCTTTTAGCTGTCTTTATTTTCTTTTTTCCTTTTTTTTTTTGATTTTAGGCTCATTTAGTTGCAATATGCTTCATGGTTCTTCTTTTTCAGTGAGAAGATTGCAAGCTGATCATTTTTATCAATTTGTGCAGATGAAGATCAGGTCGCTGCTGTGTCTTCCAAAATACATGATGAGTTAATTTCGGTGATTTTCTCCTTTCATTTTCTTTGTAACAGCAAAAGAGGCAATTGATTCTTCAATGTTGTATAAGTTGCAAGAGCTTATGTTAGCTGAAGTGTACTGAGCAAGAATTCATGGGATGTAAACATTAGAGGACTTCTCTTTCCTTTTCAGGGAGGACAAGATACAAGGGTACCCGAGGTTTGTATGGAACGATCGCTAGCAATTGTTTCAGAAATTGAATCCAAATATGCCATAGAACAGTTGCTCATGCAAGAATCATTTTCACGGTATATAGCACAGCTTCATTTACTTTCTATCTGCAGACTAATATGAATGCACACGTTTTCCTGAATTCATTCGCAAAATCCATTCCATTATGTATGAAAAGAAAGGGTTTTTGTTTTGTTGCAAAATTCTGCCACCCAACACATAGTTTACGACGAACTTTCTTTACGAATGATTGCTTTCTGATGTGTTTGATGTTTTAACTATATTCTTTCATATTTGTGGCAACGAGGAATGCGATAAACTAGTAAAAGTGATTGTTTTCTGACGTGTTAACTATATTCTTTCGTACCTATGGCAGCGAGGAATGCGATAAACTAGTAAAGATAATCCAGTCACGAGTAGTAGACTGTGGACCTTCTGAATTGGGGCAAATTGGAGTAGAAAAGGAATTATCCCTCATTGCCTCTGGAACTGATACTGCTGTGCCATTAGCTTGGTACAAGGGGGAACTACCAAAAAGAATATCATATTCGTCAGGTAGTCCAAATATTCTCTCTCCTGAGCCATTTTTTCACCGGGAGCTTGCACCCGATTTTCACGACAAAGCTGTTACGGAGGCAAAGAAATGGTTAGAGGCGAAAAGAACATCATCAAGTCCAAAATCTCGTTTGGATTATGCACGCTGTTCTCTGAATACTGATATGTTTCATGCTGTAAGTGCTTCTTGCTTTTCTCGTATATTTTCTCTTTTCTTTTTAATATTGAGGTTTAATTTTTGTTTCTCTAAACCTGGACACACTTTTGGAAATCTGTTGCTACACTTGTGGATGATTATTGTTCACTGATTGTCAACTTTCACAAGTCTTTTCTATTCATCTAGTGTCTATCTAACTTACCAGCAAATTAAATGGGATATCTTAGTAGACTGGTTTCCAAAGGTGAATCTTTTCAAGCAGATAAAAATGTAGAGCCTCATATTCTAATTTGTAGGCAATATTTTACTTCAAAACATGCCTATTTCTTATTGGACAAGACATTGTTAATTGAGCTTTCATTTCTTTTTCTTATCTGCTTCTCCTATTTCCTCACTTTTTGTATTTTTTAGTACCTTTTTAATGTTTTATTTTATGTATTCTTTTCTTTAACTTCCCATAGAGAATCACCCTATGAATGTTCCCTCTCAAAAAGAAAAGGAAAAAAAAACACGCCACTTATTTTTCTAGGTTAATCAAGTAGTTATTGTGCTCCCTGCAGGATTTTGAAGGCCAAATCAGTTCACCTTCGGAAATGGCTAAATCATACATAAGATCTTTACCTCAGTCTCCATCTTTTGGTGGTATCAGGTATAAGTCCACACCACCTTGTGGTGTGCCTCTGGTTAAGGAAGAAACAACAAATATGCGTCATCCAGCACACTCATCAAAGGTACTTCTTTAAGCCAGCTATGTGGTAGTTAGATCATGATTCACAACCCACATCTCTGATCATTCACGACTGATAATCATGCAGCATGAGCAGGACAAGCATATAGCTACCATCTCCTACTTGAGTCCCTGATTGAATCCACTTCAAACCTTTACTTCATTGCAAATATTGTCTCCATTATTTTTAACGTTGAGACATACTTTTCTTCTGAAATTGACTCTAAGCAAATTAGATAATTCAGTCTTCCTATTTTTGTGATTTTCTTTTCTTCAACCTAGGGGTTGAAGCTCAAAGTTAGTGCTTCTTCATGCTGCTTCATTTTTATCATTCTTACATTTCTAGTGTCAAACATATACACAGGTTCTGAAAAGGAATCAAGAAACTTCTGTTTCAGAGGATGCTCTTGATAATTCTCGAAGAGTCAGCATCAGGCCAACCGGAAATTTGTTAAGCATTTCAAAGTTCACGAAAGTTAATTTTCCCAGCGGATATTCTGACAATGAAGCTTCTAGAATCCCATCTGAAGCTGGTCAGGGAGGTATAGAAGAAGCTCTTCTAGGCATTAACAATTATACAAACTGTTCATCAACGAAGAGAAGTTTTGATGAAGCTTTAAATTTATCTTTTAAGAATCATAATACATCAGTTGCCCCAGTTGAAACACCAATATTAACTGCTTTGCCCTTGGGACCTATACCTTATCAAGTTGGTCGATATCCTATATTTCGTGATTCTATTTTCCTCGCACCAGATAAGCATAAGGTATTTAATTGTTATGTTTCTGATTTTATAATATAAATATGTAAAATTGTTGAGGTTACTAAATACTCTCTATCATTTTATTCTAAAAGGATCCCCAGGAGCCCTCTCTGGTCAACAAACAAGTTTGGAATGCTTCTACTCCCCTCGATTCTCATGCCATGGCGATCAAACAAGAGGAGCATGATGGTATTATCTCACACTGAAAATTGCTCAATTCATTTTGTTTATTGCTCTTGTATACATATGATTCCGGATTACATTTGCTAGTAATAATTGGTTCTCTTCAAATGTGACAGAGTTTGTACTAGATGACTCAAGTTCTGTACCAAAACTAATGCTAAAGGAGGACATTGATGCTGCACCTTGGTATGTAACTTTTTCAATAGGAAAAAATAGCTGCAGTTCTTATTATTTTGTGAAAAACAGAGAAAAGCTTACCATGCTTTTATGCTCTGGAGAAAATTTCTTGACCTCTTCCACTGTAATATGGTGGTGAACATATTATGGTGGAGGATCTTCAACAACTGTTACTTGGAATGTTTTAGTAGTATAAACCTGTTAGGGACATGGATATCATTTGTTTGAATGACTCTATTTCTGAAGTCACCTTTTGGTATGGCTTTTGAACCTTCTAACAGCAAGACTCCTCAAGTGAATCAAATGCATTTATACTAAATTAAAGATGGGTGTTTATTATATATTTCAACTTATCCAACTGGAGGTCTTTGTACTGCTCTTTGATGTCCCGCTAGCATGAGTAGTAAATTGATATTTTCACGAACCATTTCCATGCAGTGCGAGTTCTTACCTTTTATATGAAAGACGACAAAACTTAGTGTCATGAATAATCATCTTGATTACTTTAGCAACATTAATTATCTTGTTATAACAAAAAATTCCTTATTCAGTTCATCACCGGAACAAAGAACAGAACATCCTGTTGGTTATAAAAGAAGACGTCGATGTTCGGCTGAGACTACCTCTTGCCATCAAACCAATAGCTGCAGAGGCCAATTAGGGAATGGTGCTGTACTGAAGGAAAACCAGCAGATGCTTATAGAAGGGCAAGCAAGCACAGGTCGGACTCGGGGGAGAAAAGCAGTGGCGAGACCGGGGAGAGGGAGGGGAAAGATGAGGTGATTGGTTTTTCTACTGAACCAAAGTTTTGCGTTGGTGTTACTAACACATGTAAAGGTCGTAAAATGGATCTAGTATACACTACACTGGGAAGAGATCGGGTGAAGATCACATAAAAGTCATTCATGTAAAGAAGATATGATGTACCAACTTTCGATGTATTATAAATCAATTTGCAGTGAGTTTTGAGTTTTGTTCATGTGATAAGTTTTCGAGGGCACATTTGGTTCGCCATAAATAGTTCATGGTCTGAATTTGTTTACTGTAAATTGAAAAAAAAAAAAAATTTCATTCTTTGTTTGTCTGAAATTTTTTTCCCTCCAAATGACTTGGGATGATTTTGTTATGTTTGCATGTACATAAATGAGTCACACATGATAGTTTTTGGAGTTGACCTAGAATACTCTCAAAAGCATCGAGAGATTAATGCTTTTGAGTTTTTAGCCATTGGATGAAGAGATGTAGGGTTGGGATGATAGTGGTAGGTGGTGGTAGGTGGAGTAGTGTTTGATTCAATGGCTATTGATAATTAAGAAATAGATCCAAGGGTTAGAAATCTAGAAGCACCAAGGGGGTGATACTTTTAAAAGTATTCTACCTCAATTCTAGTTTTTTCAGTACATCTAGAAAAGGGTATATATATATTGTTTTTTTTTTTTTTTGGTTTTTTTTTTTTGAGTCGCCATATAATTGCGCCACTCCAACAAACCTAGTACGAACAGTGTAAGCCACTTCTCACTCTCAAAGTAGGGTTGACTCTTTGATTGGAAACCATGATCAAAAGAAAAAAGAAAAGCCGGCGATTTGATCACGAATCCATTGATTGAAACTCACAATAATTAGGGATGGTGCCACATTTGGCCCATGCTCCATTTCGATCTCATCTACTGGGCCCATGCTCCATTTCGTACAATAATTAGGGAAAAGATTCATTGATCTCCTAAGCTCGTGTCCCATCCAAAATGAGTGGGTTGGGTCGGAATCCATACACCTCTGGGTTAGCTGGGACCTGACCATAAAATTTCACGCAATAACAGTTCGACCAGATTTGCTCAGGTCTAAACACTATTCAATTGAGCTAGCAAAAACAATCTCTCCAATAACAAGGGTAATTAAGATTGTGAGCGCATACATTTTCTTCTTAAAAAATTACCAAAAAAAAAGAAAAGAAAAGAAGAGAAGAGAAAATTGTCACTTGGGTTCTGATGATGTTCAACCAATAGGAAGATCCAGATACAGGAACCCCCTGCAATTGGGGTGTGCCCTACAAAAAGGAATGTCACTTTGCTTCTGAAAATGTTCAACCAATAAGTGGGGTGTGTTTCAAGTTTCCCCAATATTATGTCCTATCACATCATTTCCTTTCACTGTGCAGTAATTTTCTCAAAAAAGTCGTGAACTAATGAAGTCCAAAGTATATACATGTTGCTTACATATTTATGTTAATTAAAATTATCCCAATAATTTTTCGCAGCAGCAAAATTAGAAGATTCAATTTAGAGCTTATACATTTAAAACCCGAAAGCTTATTTTTCTTACAAGCTACTACTTAATTATTTTAACAGAGAAGCAATTTCGAAATTCAAATCCAATAAATAAATAGACCAATTAAAGAGTGAAAAATTTTGAGGACTCTAGACAAAATATGTATCACATGCATGGTCCCATCCAAAGCTATAACAAGTTTTGGCATTGCCACCCCCACTACTACCAATTAGACTTGGTGGGATAGAGACTACACTACCCCAAGTTGCTCAATTCCTCTCCCCTCATAGAGTTATACCCTCCCTAGTCCCCTTCCTCTTTCTTGCTTTCTTTCTTTTTTTTGAAAATTTCTTTTTGCATGCACACAAAAATTGAGCACCAAAGAAACACATGGTATGGGTGGGCATGTATCCCAATGCTAATCTATATATTGTAGCAGATTCTCCACTAGAGAGAATGAACAAGAAGAGTGTAAGAAAAGACTATTTAGAGTACCTTCCCACTTTTTTTCTCTTTTTCTTTTTCTTCTTCTTTTTTTTTTTTTGGTTCTTGTTTTTCCCCACTTAGTGGGCATCACAAGCCAATGCCACTTATCATGCCTTTGAGGACTTGTAGGTCTTAAAGGTGGGTGGATGGAAAGAGACTTGGAGATTGGAAATGGGTGTTCTATATCTAAAGTTTGTCAAGTTATCCCCTTTTTTTTCATTTAATTTTTGTTTCTTTAGTCACTCATTCACATGCTTTTATATATACTTATTTTTCTATTTTTATTCTAGTGACTTCTAAGAGAGAAGTTATTTCAAGGACCTTGTTCGCTTTATTAACTGTGAGTAGTTTAGCATCTATTTTTTCATTCTATCCTTACTTTCATGAATCGACGGTACTTTTGAATTATGAGAAATTTATAACTCTGTACGTATGCGATGGTGATTGAAAATGGAGATGAAGTAAAGGGATGGATGTAAGCAATCCATGACTAATGTGGTGGACCAGGTCTAGGCAATAATTTCCCCTTTAGAAGATTTTGGGAACATGAAGGACAATAGCAAGAAGTTAGGGCAACTCTCTCAAGGTCATCTTTCACATGTGTGCAGCTCTTCACCATCAATTTCCTCTCTCTTTTCTTTTTTCTTTTTTTTTTTCCTTTTCTTTTTAACTTCTCTTTGGGCAACAATTGTTTTTGCTGTAAATTAAGTACAGCACTTTTCACCCACTTTATATATGTATGGTGTCTTTAGAAGAAACGCCGTATTATCTAGTGAACAATCTGGCTTGAGAGAAATAATATTATCTTTTAGGAGAGAGACAATGACTTTTTGCTGTGTTCTCGAATATCCAAAAACTCTTGTTTGGTGGGATAAATTTTGCTAAACTATCTTTTTCTGTTTCCTTTTCTTTCACGCTTTTTTTTTTATTACTTTTTGGCTCATTTTTGAAGTCTTGCAGCCTCACTCCGATAGCTAAGTTTATTTTTCTTTATCAATGAAGCAAATAGTAAGCTATCTTTTCTCAAAAGAAAATAAAGAAATATAGTACTTCTCTTTGCGGCAGAAGCATTAAATTCAAGCTTCTACTTTTGGAACTCATAATCTTATTTCAACTTACTTACAACATCAAAAGCTTGCAATTTTTAAAAATAAAAAAAGAGTGATGCCAAAATAAAAGACAATGATAGATGTAACCCAAAGGAAAAAAAAAGAGACCTAAATAGTCGAGAGCAATTTTAAATTGATAAAACGTTTGAACTTAGCCTCATATAAATTATAAAACAAGTTAGATTAATATATTACTTTTAATCTCTAATTGCAAGTTAGATTAATTTTTACTGCACAAACAAATAAAAGCAACATTTACTTTAAAAAATAAAGCTATATGTAGCTTCTTGGATCACTCTAGATTTCCTCTAATTGTCCAACTAGAAACTAATTAAACAAGTACATAAATATATTTAATTTGCATCTGAAATATAAAAAATTAGTGCGTCCTCATCTAGCCCGTTCACGTAAAGTTTCTTCTTCTTTTTTTTGAAAACTTATTCAATACTCACGGGGTTCTTCGTGTACTACAAGGACGTGACCAATCATCGTGCATGCAAGGTGCTTAATTAATTTAGTTTTATCTTTATGTAATCTCCCAATATATAGTAAGTTAATTACTATTATGATTTAAAGCAGAAACTTTAATTTGATTCTTTTGCTTTTGAATTCTAGAATAGTATTTTTGTTTAGTATTATTCTTGCTCTCGAGATTTCTCGTCTTCTGTACACATAACTTTTGCTTTTTGTGTAGAGAAATTGCTTTAGGCGCAAAAAAAAGCTAAACAAACCACTAGCCCAGCATTTGATGTGCATAATTATTATAAATATATACTATATATAAAAGTGTATAGAAAATTTTTTAGTTAAGGGACAGAATCCTAAATAGAATAAAGGAATACTTTGTACACACTACAAAAAAAAAAAAAAAAAAAAAAANGTATATTTTAAATTTGTATAGTACCCACTATCTCCCAATTAAATAACTAAAAATAAATTATGTTTGAAAAATAGAATGATTTAAAATACCTATCAAATCAATAACCATTTAAATTTTGAGTGTGATTCATAAATTTAAATCTAAATTCAAATTTTAATGTAAATTAATTTAAATTGTTAAATTTTGGGTATGCATTAAAAAACATTTGTTTCTTTTGGAGCACATAAAAAATATTTACGGTATAGCTAAATTGGAAACATAATTTAGAAAATAAATTAATTAAAAAATATACTCATGCCGTCAACAACCATTTAAATTCAAAATAGATATTCAAAATTTATTTTAACTCACATTTTAAATTTAAATATAATTTAATTAGTAAATGTGACATGTATTTTACATACAGTATAATTAGTATAATATATATATATATATATATCAATTATCAATAAGCATGTCTGACTTTAAAGCTTTACCAGTTGGTTTGGAGTCTTTGGACCCAATAAATTATTTAACTTTATTCTCTCGATAGTTATTTCCTATATGAGACTTCTTTCAAGGTGAATTTCTAACATTTATTGTATATGTTGTGTTTTAACTTGTAGTCTAGTGTATTAATGACAGGGCAGACAGGACTAAGATAGCAAATTAGGCCTCATCAAGTCATATAATATTTCAAATAATTCGTAATCTGCTTCAATACAGGCTGCTGTTAATCCGGTATTATTTATTGAGAACTTTTACCATAAATCTGCCTCCTTAACAAAGACTGATACAATTACAAAAAGAGAAAAACTAAATAGAAAAATGTGGGGGTGAAATAAGATTTATTAAAAAAAAGATGATTATACCCCACCCCTCTTTTATAATAGAGCAACTTCAACCCGAACCTCTTTCTGAATTTTTTTTCATTCTTCTCCGGTCTTCTATAAACCAAAAGAAGACTTCTCTCTTAGTGCGCTCGTGCACTTGATGCACCAAACATGACCTAAGCTTTCAGCTCGTACGGTCACCACCATGAAAATCTCTTTGTCAGTCGTACTCACCTAGGCTACAACCAACAATGATGTTTATATAATGCATCCTCTAAAAACGTATTCTAATTTTAGTATAACCAAAAATTTTCTTATAATTGATATTTATTCATATTAATTTATCTGTAATAAATTTAAATATTTATTTTAATCTAATTAAAAATTAACTATAAATTTAACCAAATTCTAACACAAAAAAGAGAAGACCAAGCCTATCTCCCCCCCCCCCCCCCCAACAAAATCTCTTTTTTCTTTTTTCTTTTTCTTTTTTTTTGAAGGGCCTAATCTATCTTTCTTATTCTAGTGCTACTCTCTCTCTCTCTCTCTCTCTCCAAACACTCTCCACCATCCATCAAAAGCCAACTTTTCTTTCAGCCTGGTTCTCTCACCCCCTACCTTTTCTTTTAGCTTGTCATAAGGTGGATAAATGAAAGCTAAATTAAAAGAGACAGATACTACTTAAAACTATTTTCATATTATTTTCTATCAGATCACTGACATAACATTAAAGTTGGTCCTAAACCCCCACAATTCCACAAGGTCATGGATTCAAGTCTCCGCATCTACTACTCTAATTGGGCTTAGTTAGGCCGGTTAATATAGCTTTTAAGATGCCAACTTTGTGAGCCCTTGAGTGGCTAGTTATATATACCAAGGAATTTATAGTCCATCCTTTGCACAAAGTTATTGGGAACTTTAATTGGAGCAACCATGCACAACTGTTCTTCATTCCTTTTTTTTCCCCTTAATTTCTCTGCTATCTTGATCTGTATATTTAAATTGTGATTATAAATTAGTTAATTCAATTAATGTACATAAATAACAATTATGTGAGCAAAATGAGATCATTCAAACATGATGAAATATATATGCTTATTCTTTTCTAGTGTTAGGTTTAGATAATAATAGAAAAGACTAGCTAGTTGTGACCTAACATAGTCTGATTGGATGTGTCGGATGATCGACGCGGCAATTGGATCTTGTTTATAACTCTAAACTCAGTTGTCATTCCACAATCTTTATCCATCTTAATCAATTATTAATAAATAGAATAATTAAATTAACAACACAACCTAAAGTTACTATTATCCAATCGATCGATGCGGCTATTAGATTTCGTTTAGGGCGCTAATTAACTAAACCCAAATAAAAACAATACTTGCTTCATCAGCTTCCTCTAAGTGGTTATGATGCACAAATGATTCACTAGCTTTATAACCTTTTGGGTCATTTAAGTAAGTTCAAAGTGCAGGTTCTGGCCAATTTTTAATGCTTGTTGCTGCATCCAAGATGATGTAATGTAGCACCAAACCACTCCACAGTGACATTGTAGTTGGATTCCTAGTTGTTTATCATTAATTTACATGGTGACTTGATCGAATTATATGAATAGCTGTAAGGGAATGAATGTGGTTGATGATGACAAATGATATTGCATGCATTGTTTTGGCCCCATATATATATGGTCTACCATGAAGCATTTCTTGGGACAATTTGATGAAAACAGTACTGTTCATAGTTGAGATTCTCTTTGGTGGTTAAAAATCACTTGAGAGTGTATGTCCACTTCACATTCTATAACTTTCCATTGTGATGATGAGTGAAATACAATTGATTAAGTGGTTAGTATCTCAAACAATTTCTAACATTTTCTACTCCAATAAACAATTAATCCCTGGATGCTTGGCATAGAGAGAAGTAAACTTGTACGAGCTTTTCGATAGTCATTTACGTACCAGTGCCATTAACTTCCTGCGTTCGGTGCGATGTATGTACCGTTGTAGAAGCTCGCATTTTGGCAAGTTATTTTAGAAGCTTCAAATTCGAGCTTTTGTGATAGGAGACCCGCGATGCGTTAGATCCAATGCTTTGTCAGGTCCAACGAGCCCTAGGCCTTAAATCGGAAAGCTTTAATCGTACATATGGTATTTTTATCTTCTATAATCTTGTAGATTTTGTTTGTTGCTGCAAAATTCCAAAAAAACTAAATTTGTAAAATTTTTTTAAAAAAAAACAGATCAGATCAAAAGATTCAAAATTATTCTTAAAAGGTGTACGGATTGAGCTGATCATGACCTTTGAAAAGCAAGAGAGGGAAAATAGGCCCTTACTCCATTAATATATTTCACAATCAAACTTTAGGCTAAATCACTTGGTGATTTTTCCACTATGCCTATGTGGGCTTTTGTGATATAATAGATATATACTACGTAATGGGAGAGAACGTAAGCACAATGCATATATGGTTCTCAAATATAACCATTTTTAATTAAAAGAAATTTGTGCTTTTATTGACCCATGAATAGTGAATCATCGACCATATATATATATATATATATATATATATATATATATATATATATATATATATATATATATATATATATATATATATATCAATCAAATAATTACATGTATTTCCAAATAAACATATAGTATTTGACTACTTTTTTTTCGGAAGCATAATAATAGTAATTAGGGTAAACTTCAAATAACACCCCTGTGGTTTCACACTTTCTCACTTTAGTATCCTGCAGTTTAAAGTGTATCAAATTAGTGCCATGTGGTTTCATTTTTATCTTTTTGTCAGCTTCTCCGTTAATATTAATTTCGTTAATTATATACAAAAAAACTTCAAATATTCCACATAAATTTATCGAATATTTACTTTAGTACCCTTTAGTTTTAATTTTATCACTAATTGAATGAAAAAAATTAGTAGAATCAATAATAAAATGATAAAAATGAAATTAATTACAAGGCACTAAATTAATACAATTTAAATCATAGAATACTAAAATGAGAAAATGTAAAATCACTGGAGTGACATTTAAAGTTTTTCCTAATAATTATCATTAGTTGTCTCATCAAAGGAAAGTCAGGGCGAAAAGGGAAAAAAAAAAAAAAAAAAAAAAAAAAAAAAAAAAANAAGGGAAAAAAAAAAAAATAAGAGAAATAAGATGCTTATTATTGTCTAAAAAAATATGTCACAGATCTAATATATATTGACCAAACCTAATACGTGGCATTGCATGAGGACTTTCACGACAAGGCTTCGTTGGGAAGCTCTTCACTGAAGTTTATCTGTACAAATTATTTAATTACGATAAAAAAAATTAAGAAAGTAAGAGTAGTATTAATAAAAGAAAAGTACACATAACATACCTGAACTATCTCGCACTATGATCCAACTGCCTAACTATTAAAAAGTTTGATTTTGATACCCAATTTTTTATTTTATGTGATATAAACAATTTGATTTCATTCTGTTATAAATTTTAGGCCTATAAATTTTAGGCCTATTACGTATTTTAATAAAATTAATAGTTGCATAAATTGTCTGAAACTAATATACTAATCAAATACGTGAAAATAACAATGCATTAAAATTTTTAAATTTAAGAGTTAATAAATGACTTAAATGCAATGAACTAAAGTTTTTAAAGGTTAGATGGTTTGATTAAAATTTGATCTTAAAATTGAGGGGGCTAGCTGAAAACGTCCTATAGTTGAGGGGGTCATACGCAATTTTCCCGAAGGAAAACAAGGTCCAAGTAAACCTGAGATTAGGCTCGGTCAACCCAGCACCTAAAAAACGTACTAGAGTTTTTGACTACGTAGTCAACGGTCTCAAAACAAAGAAAAGTTTCTACGAAGGAGAGGAACATGGTGTGGGTCCCACCGTGGTCGTTTAACCGTACTACGTCTCCGACCAAAAAAGGCGTAATAGTAAAAGCCCAACGTAGCGGCGCTAATTCGTTCAACAAGAGTGGCTATTAAATTAATTAGAGACCTAATTAATTAATTAACTGATTAATTAATTATAATTATTGTTCCGTGATGCGCATAATAATAGTATTCAAAGTATGATTACTTTATTATTATATTATTAAGATTTAATGTTCGACCTAGTTTTTATATTGATTGATGATTTACTAAATTCCATCAAATTTCTAATTCAAATGACTTTTTAACATTTGAGAAGCTAGAGATGCAAACCGCTAAATTATTATTTTAAAAATTTAAAACAAAGAATAATATTTTAATAATATTTTATGTATTTAACATTTTTTTTACTTGAATTTGAGACTTTTAGTAATCTCATGCATAGAATACAAATAAATGAATAAATAAATAACTTATCCTTCAAATATAATTATCCTCCTAAACAACCTAAGCTAACTTATCCACACATAAACATTATCCATGGACCATGGTCCCTTTTATATATCCTTTTGTAAAAAATTAAAAAGCCTCACTTATTTATGCAATACTCGTAACAAAATAAATATTAACAACTCTAAAGCACTTAATAGAAGGATTTAAAATTAACAATCACAACTAAAGATTATAGTTTTAAATTTAATAATTTTTAAAATAAGACTAGTTCCAAATAATAGTAACAATAATCTTATTATTATGATGATTGAGTGAAATCGTAATAATATTTTTAACGTCTCCGTTTAATAAAATTAATAATATTCAATGTATTTGACCGATCAATAATAATTATTGATGATGTAAATAAAATGATAATGCATGGTATTATCTTAGTATCTTATTTATTACTCACTGATTCATGAATTGATGGTCGCGGTAAAAATTATCATTATTAATAACACATTTACTAAGCAAAATAAATACATTGTGACTATAATAATTATATAATATAAAAGCCCAAAATTCAATGCACGTACACGGATCTTAACTACGATTTAGGAACGGTTGAGATTGATCACATTTTGCATGGACGGTGAAATTTTTGCATGCACGAAAATTTGTACCCCTTATTAATTGCTCCCCTTGGGTGATTGGTGGATGAGATCCCGAATCAAGCGACGGATCCAACGGCTCGCAGAGGCTGTGGTAGAAGAAACTATTGGCCGCACCCGGTGTACACATTACAAGAAAATCTTAATATAAAAACTCTTTTAGACCACACTTGCGGGAAGCATCTGGTTTTATAATATAGTAAATATTATACTTGAAAAAGTATCGTCATATGAATCTTCTATAAATCAAACTAATTTATTAAATAATAAATTTTATTAGTATTTTCAATTTTATCGATATTTGATATAAGTGTTAATATATACACGACGATTCTGTGAAACAATCGTTGTATTCTAAAAACTTAAGCTATTAGAAAACGATGTTTAAATATTTTTATATTTAACACTCCCTCTCACATCTGGGCTAGAGACTCTTTAGTCAGCCCATGATGTGTGCTTGAATTAAATGGGAAGAAATTAATATGTTAGGAGCATGGCATGATTCGAATTCAGAATCTTCTGCTCTAATATCATGTGAAACAACTGTTGTGCTACTCTAAAAGCTTTTAAGCTTTTAGAGTAGCACAACGGTTGTTTCACAGATTCTTCATTTATCAACAATTTAATCAACGTTTTTAAATACGATGTTAAGCTATATTAAAAAGCTTTTAAGTATAGTTAACTATAAAAAAAAATGTTCTTTTTTTGTTGTAGTGATACAACTATTCTACGTACGGCATTTAATATCTCATTGTTAATATTTTAAAATCATAATCTATTTAGGTTCTGTGATCTATAATATCTAAAAATAAAAGTATTTGAATTTTATTGTTGAAATTAATAGTAATTTGAAAATTCGATAGCCAATAAAAAAATTATTATTTTATCAGCAAAGTATTTGTGATTAAACTTTTTAATTTGTTATATGTAGACTTTTAAATATCGTAGGATGCTCACATCATCACGTGAATAAAATAAAGTTAAGGTTTACACAGCTATAGGGATTCGATCGACTAAATAAAATATTTACAACTTGGCAACAATAATTACCTCTTCACCGCCACCTTGGTAATAATAATAATAATAATAATAATAATAATAATAATAATGGTTACTTTGTACGCATTTTGGAGCAAATCATCTAACTTTTGTTTGGTCATGTGTTGCTCCAAGCAAATTTTTTCCTTGCACTGGGTGCATCCCTACTAATCTACACCACCTATTTATTAACTTTTAATACGAGTTTAAGATAAAAATAACAACTAATTTTATTTCAGCCATCTATTTCCTAGAATAGTAAAAAAATAACAATTTAGTGAAAGGTTTGAGATTGTCTACGAGAATGAATGCATCCATAGTTAGTACATGAATGTAGAGAGGAGGATATAAAGATGTGATTGTTTTTTTTGAGAGATAGGTAGTACGCTAGCTGTTTTATTTATTTCATTTAGAAATAAATTTAACTGGAAATGTGAATCAACTAGAATTCGAACTTGGGTCTCGGATACCAACCATGCACCAAACCCTTTGCCACTTGCTCTAGGAACGATCGGTTAAAGATGTGATTGTTAGAAGCAACAATATGTTCATAGTCAAAAAGAAAAAAATATATTTTAAACTAACAATTTCTTCATGATCAAAAAAATTAAAAGAAACTGTTTTTCACAGTAAAACAAAAGTAATTAAACTTTAAAAATCACCACTGTGATTTCGTATTTTCTCATTTTAGTACTCTATAGTTTAAAGTTTATCACGTTAGTATCCCGTGGTTTCATTTTTCTCTTTTTATTAGCTCATCCGTTAATATTTTGTTAAATTATATACAAAAAACTTCAGATACCCCCACGTAGTTTTATCAAATATTCACTTTAATACCTTTAGTTTTAACTTTGTTACTGGTTTAACGAAAAAAACTACTGAAATGGATAATAAAAAAGAAAAATAAAACCACATAGTACTAAATTGATACACTTTAAACCACAAGGCATTAAAGTGAAAAGTAGGAAACCACAAGGGTAATATTTGAAGTTTTTTCTAAAAAAAAAAAGATTAGGAGAATAATAATTAGTCCTTTTAATTTCTATAATTTTTTTTTATGATGTAGATTGCATTTATTGGATTAGATTTTAATTTTAAGGAATTTGCCTATAAAAATTAGGTGTGGTGCACGGGTGCTCGTATACATCTGGTGCAGGTAAAAATTTCATCGCCTTAGGCTTCGTTTGGGATTGCGCGGTGATTGCGTTACGTGCGGTGAGAAAATATGTTGAAAAAATATCTTATTTGTTTTCGTACGTAATATTGCATTCCGCATATAACTCAATACCAAACTAAGCCTTAGAGGCTTAATCCATCGGTAGTAATCGATATTACGATCAGACCCGCATAGACGTAATCTATGCGTGCGACCTGAGGCCCGTCCCGTAGCTGGCCATCCGAGGCGGGTGCGCGTCTCGAGGTGATCCCTCCGGGGAAAACCCGGCGGTAACCGCCACGTCACCCGGTAAAAGCCTCGGTCACCGGCTATTCCCTGTGGAACCCCCACTATAAAAACCGCACCCCACCGCAAACTCTCCCCCCTCCCTCCCTCCCTCCACTCGCACTTCCCCGTGACTCCACCCCCCCCTCTCTCTCTCTCTCTCTTCTCTCTCTCTCGTTTCCTCTTCCTTTTTTAGAGAGAGAGAGAAGGAGAGCTCTCTTCGTAAATGGAGGAGTCGACGACGATGATGGTGTCTTCGTCTCCGTCCTCGTTCTCTTCTTCTTCTTCGTCTCATTAGGGTTTCGGTTCCTCGGTTTTCCTAGGGCTTCTGCGCGGATCTACCAGGGTTTCGCTTCGTCCGCGATCGTGTCTCTGAGGCGGTGAGGCGATCGAGATGGCGAGCAACAAGAGCACCGGCCTCGAGGACATCAAAAACGAGACCGTTGATCTGGTGAGAATAGCTCAATCTAACTCGTTATTTTTCTGATTTATTTTAGTGATTATTTCCTCCGTTTTTTTTTTTTTTTTCTCATCGTATTCCCGATCTCATCGAATGATCCAGTTCCGTCGCTACTTTCCTTCCGTATGTAGTGTGATCTCTTTTTAAGATCGTTTAGTATTTTGCGCTTTCGCTGTGATCGATTTGGGATGTAATCCCTTGAGATTTGATCTCATTACGAGTGATTTGTAATCTTCATTAATAGTGCTAGTAAAGGAAAGGAGCGGAAGGGAAAGAGAGGACACGATTCAGAAAAAAAAAGGCAATAATTTATTATTCTCCTGATTCTTTTTTTTTTNTAATAAATTGGGAAATCGTCGAAGGTCCCCCGTCGTCTCCATTGTACTATTATTACTATTATTATTATTTTACTATATTTTTATATTTTTATATTTTATACATTTTTTTCTGAAATCCACTGTTGAAAACCCCTGATCTTGTTGCTGTTCTCTTTATTACTAGTTCGAGTTGCGCGCTTCCGTTGTACTCACGCGTCCGGTCGAAACCATTCACAACCACCATCGCCGTACTGAAAATGTTTAGAATGTATCAATTATATTACTAACATGTTGTCCTCAACTAATAAAATTTTTATTTTTAAATTTATTTATTTTACTATAATTAATAAAAAATATTTTTATTATATTTTAAAAAAATATAATTAATTTATTATTGATGATATAGTATAAGTGTGGTACGGTTCCCCTTATTCGGTTTTCTCCGTGGAAAAGAAGGAGACGAAATTACGGAAAAGCCCCTGATATAGTATCGACTTTACTTGCCAACCGTGGATAGGATTTTTGGGTTTGAGTGTCTCGCTCCTGATGTGTCCGATCAGCATCGGACGGTGATGGGACTCGTTGTTTGTTAGGGACAGTTTTGCTCTTAGGGGTCAACCCGTTAATTGCCGTGTGGGCCTTCCCTTTCCGTGGGTCCAACGGCCCATGGATGGTTTTGGGTTTTATTTTTGGAACTTTCTGTTGCGGGCTTAAATATATATCATCATTTGTTCCACAACTTTTTTCCAGTTATTTTTTAAAAAAATTTATGTGTAATTATTATTATTATTATTATTATTATTTGCAGTTAAAATTTTTAATTTGTTAATTCAGCGCAAAATTATTGTGTCAGTACAAATACCAGACGAGAATGTTTTTTTTTTTTTTAATAAAAAATGAGTTACGACGCATCGGACCCAATTTGTAAAATTACAGATTTGAAGGGCGGGAATGAAAGCGAAAGCTTGAGTAAAGAGTGGGATTAACGCGTAGCCAATCCTTTTTCTTTCTTTTTCTTTTTTTTCCCCCTTTTTTAACTCTTTAATTTCACGAGAAACTGCGAAAAGGTTTGTATTTCTCTGTACACTCACGAGCTGCTGCTGTCAAATTTTTATCACGAGAATTAGCATGTTATGTTAGTAATTATGATTATTATTATGATTATAATTATTAATTCTTTATTAACTTAATTCGTTCGCGCGAGTTGGCGCGGAGTTGAGAGCTTTGTGTGTTGTATTGTTTGCAGGAGCGTATCCCAATCGACGAAGTGTTTGAGCAGCTGAAATGTACGAGGGAAGGTCTCAGCTCGGAGGAGGGAGCCAATCGGCTCCAACTCTTCGGTCCCAACAAGCTCGAAGAGAAAAAGGTTCAATTCGTATTCTTCCAGATCCAACAGTCCAACACCCCTTCCTTCCTTACCATTTTGCACTGCAATTCCTCGTCTTGTTTTATTAATGCGTGCTAGATCTTGGGCTTTTTTGCGTTGACAGGAGAGCAAGGTCCTCAAGTTCCTGGGCTTCATGTGGAACCCGCTCTCGTGGGTCATGGAGATGGCCGCCATCATGGCCATCGCCTTGGCCAACGGCGACGGCAAGCCCCCCGACTGGCAAGACTTTGTCGGCATCGTCGTTCTCCTCCTCATCAACTCCACCATCTCCTTCATCGAGGAGAACAACGCCGGCAATGCCGCCGCCGCCCTCATGGCCGGCCTCGCTCCCAAAACGAGAGTACGAAATCTATTCTCTCTTATTAAAAGAAAAAACATTTTCTCTGCATGTAGCTGTCGCTTACAATTTTTTTTTTTTTTTTTTTTTTTTTTTTTTACGTACGTCAGACGAGGGACGTCGTCTACCCGTTATCTAATTAAGAAAGATAAAACATCTTCAATTTATTCAGATATTTATTAGATTCTCAACCCATATCCAAGGCGGATTGTTGAGTGCAAAATATGTAGCACCGCTCTCCGTAGCTTATTTCACACTTGTACTGATCACTGCAGGTGCTGAGAGATGGCCGCTGGACCGAGCAGGATGCTGCGATCCTCGTCCCGGGAGACATCATAAGCATAAAGCTCGGGGACATCGTCCCGGCCGATGCTCGGCTTCTTGAAGGAGACCCATTAAAAATCGACCAATCTGCTCTGACCGGAGAGTCGCTCCCTGTTACGAAGAATCCCGGCGATGAGGTCTTCTCCGGTTCCACTTGTAAACAGGGTGAGATCGAGGCCGTCGTCATCGCGACCGGCGTCCATACCTTCTTTGGCAAGGCGGCCCACCTTGTCGACAGCACCAACCAGGTGGGCCACTTCCAGAAGGTCCTCACCGCCATCGGAAACTTCTGCATCTGCTCCATCGCGGTGGGCATCGTTGTCGAGATCATCGTCATGTACCCGATCCAGCACAGGAAGTACCGCGATGGGATTGACAATCTCTTGGTACTCTTGATCGGAGGGATTCCGATCGCCATGCCGACTGTCCTGTCGGTGACTATGGCGATCGGGTCCCACAGGCTGGCCCAGCAGGGCGCAATTACCAAGAGGATGACAGCTATAGAGGAGATGGCCGGGATGGACGTTCTTTGCAGCGATAAGACCGGGACATTGACGCTTAACAAGCTGAGTGTGGATAAGAACTTGATCGAGGTTTTCGCAAAAGGCGTGGATAAGGAGTATGTGATCTTGCTGGCCGCTAGAGCGTCGAGAACGGAGAATCAGGATGCCATCGATGCTGCAATAGTTGGAATGCTCGCAGACCCAAAAGAGGTAAAGTTTTTGGCTAAATTTTGCCTGCACAGACTTCATTATCCATGAACTTTTCACTTTTACAAACTGAGTCTTCATTGTCTGTGAAATTGTCCATGAAGTTTGTCAAATAAACACATACTTGTTTTTGTGCAGGCAAGAGCTGGAATTAGAGAGGTACATTTTCTGCCATTCAACCCTGTTGACAAAAGAACAGCTCTTACCTACATTGACGCCGATGGCACCTGGCATCGTGTGAGCAAAGGCGCACCTGAGCAGGTATCTACTTTCTTTTTATCTTTTTTCTTTTTTTTTTTCTCTCTAATAGTTTACTACACCAAGTTTCTATCTCGGTTGTTTTTTTTTAAAATGAAGTTTTCTTATCTCAGCACAAAGAATGAACTTGTACAATCATTTGTTTTTGGGTACAGATTCTGAACCTCTGTAACTGCAAAGAAGATGTAAGGCATAAGGTTCACTCCGTGATTGATAAGTTCGCCGAACGTGGACTTCGTTCATTAGCTGTTGCTAGACAGGTTTGCCGTTTGCTTCCCCAAAATTTCTCTTCTTTTTTCCGTTAAGCAACTTTAAAGAATTCAACTTGTGCCACAGGTAGTTCCAGAGAAGAACAAGGATAGTCCTGGAGGGCCGTGGCAATTTGTTGGCCTGTTGCCTCTGTTCGATCCCCCAAGGCATGACAGTGCAGAAACAATCCGAAGGGCGCTCAATCTTGGCGTCAATGTTAAGATGATTACTGGTACAAGGGACCGCTCTTTTCGCTCTGCAAATCTCTAATAGCAATAGCTAAATCGACTATTAATTATAATATTTGTTAATTCAGGTGATCAGTTGGCTATTGCCAAGGAGACTGGCCGAAGGCTTGGTATGGGGACCAACATGTACCCAGCATCCTCCTTGCTTGGTCAGCACAAGGATGCATCTATTGCCGTTCTTCCTGTGGATGAATTAATTGAGAAGGCTGATGGGTTTGCAGGAGTATTCCCAGGTCAGCTTGATTAGTATATACAAGCAATACAAACATGTACTTTTATCTTACTGTGAATATCTAAGTTGAAATTTAATGGTGCTCTTCTTCTTCTTTTTTTATTTTTTTGTGGAACAGAACACAAGTTTGAAATTGTGAAGAGGTTGCAGGAGAGGAAGCACATCTGCGGAATGACGGGAGACGGAGTGAACGATGCACCTGCTCTGAAGAAGGCTGATATTGGAATTGCTGTTGCAGATGCCACAGATGCGGCGAGAAGTGCTTCCGATATTGTCCTTACTGAACCAGGGCTTAGTGTTATCATAAGTGCTGTTCTTACCAGCAGAGCCATTTTCCAGAGGATGAAGAACTACACGGTAAGGACATCTTGGAATTTGGTGCTATTATTTGGGTATTTTTTCCCTCTTCTCACCGCGCCTTATTTTCTTCCCATTCTTTTTTCCCTCTTATGCAGATTTATGCTGTCTCCATCACCATCCGTATTGTTGTAAGTACTCGGTTAAATTTGAGACTCTTCAAAGTGATATTTTCTTTCAGATTATAATGTGAGTTTACCTCATCCTTAATTAATAATCCGGTTCACTTATGTCTCGTTTTTTTGTAGCTTGGTTTCATGCTTATTGCGCTGATATGGAAGTTTGATTTCTCGCCCTTCATGGTTTTGATCATTGCCATTTTAAATGATGGTGGGTACTGATGATAATGAGTCTCTTATTTCGTATAATTGTTCTCTCTGTAGTCGATTCATCCCATGTGACATTTAAAAAAAAAAAAAAAAATCTGTTATAGGTACTATCATGACAATCTCAAAGGATCGGGTGAAGCCATCGCCGATGCCCGACAGCTGGAAACTGAAGGAGATTTTTGTTACCGGCGTTGTATTTGGTAGTTACTTGGCACTTATGACCGTAGTCTTCTTCTGGGCCATGATAGATACTAACTTCTTCTCGGTATGCATTTTTAAGAACTCATTGGGAGATATTCTTCGCAGTTATTGGTAGATTTTGGAACTTAAATACTGCAAACTACAATAATGTCCTTTGTAATCATTTCACAGGATAAGTTTAATGTTCGATCGCTGAGGCATAGTGAGGACGAAATGATGGCTGCTTTGTACCTTCAAGTTAGTATCATTAGCCAGGCTCTTATATTCGTCACTCGATCCCGCAGCTGGTGCTTTGTTGAACGCCCAGGACTTTTGCTGATCAGTGCATTTATCATTGCTCAGCTTGTACGTTCCTTTCTTCTCTACTTCTTTATTATAATATACCTTCTCTATTCTTTGATATTGTAATTTAGTCTCTCTCGTATATACTCTTTCAATAGAGCTATTCAAAGTACTTAGCATTAACCGAATTAGAAGCTAAAGCTCCAAATTGGAGCCAGCTTTTCTAATTAGAAGCTCATTTTAGTTTTCTACCGTAGCAAATGCTCCAGACTCTTTGTTTGCCGATAGCTTGGCTGCTTCACAGCGGAGCAATCCTAGAAGTGAGGCGAAAACAAAAGCAGAAGCGAGGCCAACACAGAAGCCCTAAATCAAATCTTTCTCGTCCGTGTGCTGAAACCTTGTATGCTTCTTTCTTAGGTCGCAACTGTCATAGCCGTGTATGCGGACTGGGGCTTCGCTCGGATCAAAGGTATCGGGTGGGGATGGGCCGGGGTCATCTGGCTATACAGCATAGCCTCCTTCATGCCTCTCGACTGGTTCAAATTCGCCATCCGCTACGCCCTCAGTGGAAAGGCCTGGGATAATCTCTTGGAGAATAAGGTATTAAACACACATTTTCAACTATCTCACTATTCCGTAATCCGTATACTCTATTCCTACTCCGAATATTACTTATGATTACATTGAAATTACAGACGGCCTTCACTACAAAGAAGGATTACGGCAGGGAAGAAAGGGAAGCCCAGTGGGCCCTTCACGGTCTCCAACCACCTGAAACTGCAAATATCTTCCCCGACAAGGGCGGCTACAGAGAGCTCTCGGAGATCGCAGAGCAAGCCAAAAGGCGCGCGGAGGTCGCAAGGTATTCGATCTTCATATATATATAATAATAATATTTATGTATATATATTTAGTTTACACGCTTCCACTCTTCCTCCCTCGAATGTGCTGCGCGCTGTATAAACTAGACTTCAAATTGCTATTTCTCGAATATGATTTCCTCTCTCTTCGTGTCACAAAATCAATCATCTTCAGGCTCCGCGAGCTGCACACTTTGAAGGGCCATGTGGAATCAGTGGTGAAGCTCAAGGGGCTCGACATCGATACCATCCAACAACACTACACGGTGTAACGCCCACTCTATTTACCGAACCGCCGAAAACGAAATATTGGTGGCTTAAGAGAAGACCTTTCTGCTTTTTAACCCTTTTCTCTTTTCTACTTATTAGTGTAGCGTCTTCCTAGCCTCTGCTTTCACGCCTTAAAAAGGTTTTCGTTGCATGTGTTTTCCTACAAGCTTCTTCGTTCCTTCAATTGAGCTGTGGAAACAGCCGTATTAATTAGTCTCTCTCCTCTTTAAAAAATATGTGCGGGTGTTGTAGATTGAATAAGGGGATGCTTTTTCCCAAATATTGTAATCGGAAGTAACCTCTGCTATATATATAACGATGTCTCTTACCAAGTTATATTACTTTACGTCATTTTCTTTTCCAATTTATTTGGCCGTATTATTGCCTTTTCTATTTAAGGTAAACATGTCCACAACATACGTTATTACATACCTCAACTGTCTCTGTGGTCGTCTCTGGTACTCGACCGTTTTAAATCTTTGGTTTGGTTTATGCCATTTGATGAAGGCTCTTTAGCGACGAAAATTTAATTGCACCGCTTGCTTCATCAAGATGTACTTACCTGAATTATATGAAATACTCTGATTTTACATAAAATTGTGCATTTCAATTCTGTAACAAGAGAGTCAAAATGCATACTTGGAAGAATTAAATAAATTAAAAAGATGTTAATTTCGCCATAGCTACTTTTGTCCTAGTGGACAAAAATATATTATTATATTTAACTCGAATTTGATCTTGTTTTATTTGGATATCACAAAACAGGCTTTGTGAAAATGGCTAATAATTAAGATAAGTTTTATATATTTTTATCTTTTATTTTTTTTTTTTTCTACGTACTGTATTGCGCGGTAAAATTGGGACACAACTATGAACTTATGAATTTTACATAACTTGGTATCACCGACTTGAGCTTTTGCCTCGCAATACTGAATTGAGTAGGCTAAGACTAGGCTGCAAGAAAGAGAGAAACTTTTGAGGACACTGAAAATTACATTATTTAGAGAAAATAGAAATGATATATATTTTTTTGAGTAAAGAATGGAAATGATTCTTTTTGAGAGAAAAATGGAATCTGGTAATGGCTCAAGATTCTTTTTGCCATAAAGATGCGCCATTTATTGCTTTTTTGACTCTTCTGTTCCGTGACTCTTCGACTCCCCTCATTGGCTTTATATTTTTTTTTTTTTTTGAGAAATAGATAGCACGCTATTTGTTTCATTCATTGAAAAAATGAACTAAGCTACAGAGGTGAGGCAATATGGGCCTCGAAAGAGTTAAAAAAAAAAAAAGAAAAAAAAATCCTAGCGACTACAGTGGTGAGTGTTTGATTTCTACATGAATTTTTACTTTTTCACAGAAGCTTCTAGAAGGATCTGGTCAAACTTTAAAAAATGTGCCCCTTTAATTCGTGTGACTGTCACGGGCACGCAGGCGAGAGATTTTCGATATGCATGACACTACTTAACTGTATTCTTTATGTTTCGCAAGCTTAATTTTCCAAGTAATAAAAAACCATTAAAATAGAACCAACTTTTGATTTCATTGATAGGCGTATCTTGCTTATTTGAGAAAGGGTTATATTTTAGTGTTCCCCTTTATGGGTTCATCAGATACAAATTAAAGGTTCGTGAGACCAACTCCATGTGATCTATTATCTTAATGTTGGTTATCAAGTCAAATTAGATAGAGGAAGGCAATGTCAATTTTATGTTCTCTTTATTTATTTATTTATTTATTTATTTTGATTAAACAGGAATATATTCTATTTGAAAGGGGCTACAAGAGAATGTTCTCTTTAATTTGTGGAAAACAGGATTAACTATGATGAAATTGCTAATCCAATATGGTTGAAGCCTCCATTGCGAAAGCTTCCAATCCAGACGCCTCATATGAGCTTTTAGAATCTTAAAAGTAAAACCTCAAATATGATGATTTTGATTCTACTGCAATGAAAAGCAACATTATAGGAACGACAACAAAAATTTGTCCTTTCCTATTTCCCTCTTTCCAAAGCACATTTACAGAAACTTCAATCGAACAAAAGAGATAACACTGCAATATTTCAAACAGTATGTGATTTCACTCTCATTCAAAATAAGGCTCATCACAAAACAAGCGTTACAAATAAATGTGAAGTTCTAGTAAAGGAAATGTTAAAACCGATTTAGACTTGAGCAAATCCGAAATCAAACCCGAACCGATCAGGCTCGGGTCGGTGCTTAAGGAAAGAACGAACAATCTAAACCCAAAGTGAGCGAGCCCCATTTCTTGAAGGCTTTTTAATCAGGATTCTTGCTTCTGGAGAAAAGAATAGTACCAGTATACGTATCTATGTAAAAAGTATCCCCAATCACCGACTGTCCCTATAGCAAGTGTCAAAAGGCTTGGTGATTGGTACCCGAGATCCTAAATTTGAATCCTAATTGATTCACATTTACAGCTAAGTTTATTTTTAAATGAATGAAATAAACGAAACGAATAACGTGCTACCTATCTCTCAAAAAAAGAGAAAAAAAAAAGAAAAGAAAAAGAATCGCCAATACTCGACCTTTGTACTATGGAAGCTAAGTATATACACTTTTTCCAAATAAGAAATAAAAGAAACAGTTGCTTTTTTTCACTTTCCAATACGTTGTTTCTTTATTCTTTGACGCCTAGAGGATTTAATAAGAATATGGTCATTGAATATACCAAAGAGAGCTTGGCACATAAGGAGGGTATCTTTATTTGCACAATATGACATTGGTTGCTTATTTTGGTTGTTATGGTAAAAATTGCTTTAATAATAAAACCATGTTTTGCATTTAAGTGATCATTTATCTTTCGATTGTTACTTTTTCTTTTTAACGTTCTTTGTTCTCCCTCCCACGCTATCTCATACGAACATCGAACTTTTCTTTTTATGCAAACATAGGGGGATTCCTAGCCCACTTTAGAGAATAAATGAGAGTAGAATTTTCAATAAAATGGCCGAGCATATGTATTTACAGAAAACGGATTCCCGGTCTTCTATCTTTATACTTTGGAAGTTAAGTATATTTCTTTCCAACAAAGAGTAAAAGGAATGAATTTTTTGCTTTACGATTTTTTTTTGTTTCTTTATTCTCTGATATAAAGAGGATGTGATCCGAATTTGATCTTCGAATATACCAAAGAAGGGTTGCTTCACATGTATTGTTTGCTTGTGTGGTTATGGTAGTGTATCTTCTTTCTCTCTCTCTCTCTCTTCCGCTTTTTTTTTTGTGAAAAGAAATTTTCTTCATACTTAGTTTCTCTTGAGAAGTTAATATTTAGTTCGAAATTTTTTTAAAAAAATTCTATTGGAAGATCATTTTTCCCTTGAAATATTTTGATAATAAAATCTAAACAGTCACCTGACATCAATCAATAGAAGAAACATCCAAATAAAATTTTCGAAACTTAGGATAATACTAAGTATGACATCATACGCTATGATAGCTTTCAAATTTTACGGGGTTTGAAGCCTGATTGTTTCACAGTTTCAGTTTAATTCATTTCTTAAAAAAATAAATAAAACAGATAATAAACTATCTTCCTCTCAAAAAAATAAATAAATAAAAATAGGGGGACCTCTGAGAATAGGGAAATATTTTTACAAGCTATTTAAGCAAATCAGAAGTAGTGTTTGTGGGTTGGGATGGGTTGGGAAAGCCCAACTAGCCCGGACCAACAAAAACTCAATCTGGGCCTTCAGATTCTAACACTGTAGCCCACTTCACCCTCGAAAGTCCAAAAGTTTTAGGGCCTTTTGGGCCAAAACAAAAGGCCCAGATGTTTTGGTCCAAAAATTCGACGTGAGTCGAAGTTGGAAGCTACATGCATGAAATTTGGGTCCGAACCGTGCCGGCGCATTTGGTTGAGCATAACATGTCGGCCCGATTTTCGCACCGTGAGCCGTTCGAACTGCAACACTTTTTATATTTACGTAGTTATGTTATCATAGAAAACAAAATCAGAGATCACAGATAATCAAGTTAACTTACTATAAACTACACGATAATAAGCGAAAGTCAAATCATATCTTATTATAGCACTCTTTTCATGTTTTTCCAAAGGATATAAATGCAAGAAAAAAAAAAAAAAAGATAATGAGAAAAACCACAAAAATCCAAACACCTCATCCAATCAATCATCTCCTCGTACAGTTCAAAGTTCAAACCCCGTGCACTCCCCGCCGTCCTATCCACACCTTTCGGTGGGGAATGTCCCCACGCCACCGTTGTGGGGCCCCTCCCCCTCTACACTTTGGAAACCACGTGTAACGGGTGCATATCACGTATGTTAAACTGACACGTGGGCCCCAGACGTTGGGACCCACATGTCATTTTTATAGAATGTTACATACGGGCGTTACATGGAGAAATAATTAATGATGGGCCTATGGGCTTAACATTGGACCTCATTGGCCCATAGGCCGTGGAAGGAAAAGGACCCGGTTTTGTACCCGGTTTTGTGACCCACTGTGATGGATGGGGCCCCCACTTCGCAATGATTGGTCGGATCAAATGAGACCGCTGCTGCTTGCCGTTCGATCTCGATCCGACGATGGTTGCTTGTCGCAAATTGTGAAGGGTCTATTTTGAGGGAATTGTTCCATGGACCCCGGTCTATAGACCGGTGTTTTTATAAACTCGAATTAAACGCCTTTTATTTTAGAAGGGTACGGTTGGTTCTAGGGATATCCGAACCTAAATTCAAACGGAGCGAATTTGTCCGGTACTTAATGGATATGATTTCGAATATGAATATCAAAAACAAAAATCCGATAAATATGAATTTTGACTGTACTCGATCTGAACACGAACCCAAATTTATTTTACATTATATATCATATGTATATGAAAATTTGATGTTATATTTAAATTTGTATTTTAAAAATTTAGATTTAATATAATATGTTTTGAAATATTGAAAAGATAAATAATTATTTTGAGTTCGAACTTTCGAGTTCTGATTTGGATTCGGGTTTTGGATTTTTGATCGGGTTTTGGTTTGGATATAAAATTTTAAAATCCGTTGGGTTCGGGTTTTAGGTTTAGAGTCAGGTTCGGGTTCGGGTTCAGATTTTTTAAAAATCCGTCCCAAATCCGACTCGTTGACATCGCAAGTTGCTTCGCAATTAGAATCAGAGTTAACCCTTTCTTTTTTACGTCTTTTCAATCAAATATACGATAAACATAAACTACAATGTGTGCTTCCTCAACATTAATAATTATGCTGGTATAAAATAATTTTTTTTACAAATTAATGAATATTGTGACAATTTGATGGCTGGGTAAAAATAAAAAAATCAAAAGAATCAAAAGTTATATATATTTTCGTGCTAGTTCGAAGCTTTAGATGCCAGGGTCTATAGACCCGTTCCACGCAGATTATTCACTTCTGAGTTTTTGCGGTGTACGTAAAACGGGGCCCCACAAAGGCACGTCTTAACGTGGGCCGTCCGTTTGCGCCTCTCCTCTAATCGGGCTACCGTCCAAATTCTACTCTTCGTCGTATGGCGGGGATAAGTGGGGCCCACCTCGGTGGCGTAGCTTCGTCCGCGCCCTTTTTGCTCCTGTCACTCACACCATGCGGGGTGGGGCCCACCCAAAATGAAAGCATCCAAAGCTGTTAATAACACATGTATAGTGATAATAAATAATAATTGCATCATTAATCCTAATCCCTATTCAATTTTATTTTTTTAAAAAATTTAAATTTGTATTCTTTTTAAATTCAGATTCTAAATAAATATTTACTGCTTCAGCACAAAACTGTCCACATGGCTTCTTTTTTCTTTTATTATTATTATTATTTTTTTTTCCGTTGGTCACTTTTAAAGCAATTTCATATCAATTAAGTACTAAGAATTTAATTTTCAAAATTTATCAAAACGAAAAATTGGGGACTTAATTGTGGACACCACAGGGGGGTGGGGTTTGAGCCTCGTGAAGTACTGTGGTGAATATAGAGAGACTAGATCTGAAAGATAAACTCAAAATTCGACTGCTGACGATGCAAGAGATTTGTGGCAACAAATTTATAATTTATAATTTGAGAAATAATTCGATACTTTTTTTTTAAAAAAAAAAGATCTTAACCGTTGATTAATAGAGGGTAATAATGTAACTTTAATACTTAGCAGGTAAAAGAATTATTTTATTCCAGGTTAGTTTGGTAATTAAATAATACAATATTTAAAGAAACTTTTAATTAAGGTCCTAAATTTATGCATTAATTAGCACTAATTTAGAAAATTAATTGATTAACCAAATTTATGTAATTATTAGGCATTAATTTAGGAATCTACTTTAAATGTTTTAGTGTTTCTCAAATTATGCATTAATTTAAATTATAGAAATTTTAGAAATAGTTTTATTTCTAAATACGATGAATTTAAATTTTAAAAATTAAATACTTAAAATTTAAAAGTGAAATTTAAATTAGAGGAATTTTATATTACTATTTAAAGTTTAAATTCAATGATCATATTATCAAATCATTTGAAATTTTTCTTATATGAAATGTCAAATTATGAAAGGAAAGATAGAGAGAGAAAAAGGAAACAAAGAAAAAATAAAAATTTTGAAAATATAGTAGATGTAAAATGACTAAATTGCTTATATATTAAAAGACAAAAATATTATTTTTTGAGGTACCTGGTAACCGGTACCTCTTTCAAAGTGACCTGCTATTGCAGGTCACAATTTAAAAAAACCTAAATCTGAGCCGTTGAATTAGCGTGAATGAACGATAACCAAAAAAAAAAAAAGTATAGAAGCATTACTCTTATAATTTTTCAAACTCACGACGGATTGCTTTGCGTGATGGGTGTTACTTTTTATATCATACACATGTATGCTTCTCAAACCCTCTCAGTATATACATAATTTTATTTAACTCCAGAATATCTGATGTACAAGCTTTTTTATCTTGTTGAGAAATGATTGAATATTTACATACTCAAATCTAACTGTAAGTGTAATTTGTCACACATTTTTGAAGGATTTGAGCTGCGCGTTTTGAATAAATACTTCATTTTGTGTGCCTTTTTCTACATATGTATAGAAAGGCTTAATTTTGCGGACAAATTGAATGGATTGCAGTGTTGAAACAATTTCCTAGCACAATTTTTTATTGAGAAATATTTTAGAATAGTGATTTGAAGTTGCTTAATTTAGGATCATTACTTTAATCTGATAAAATTAAAGAAAAGTGGGGATTGAAATGATATTTTTCATTTTGAAGATTAAAAATTTGAAATTTAATATTTCAGATGGATGTGTTCTCCATTGGGTCTAAATTGAGGGTGCCAAAACCTTTTTTTATCACTTTAAAAAGGTTTGTAACAATAATAACAACCATTGTACTAATAACCCGTATAAATATTTTGGGACAAAGCTTTTTAATTTACTAAGAAAATTCTGAAGTTATAGAAGTCATTCAATCAATTACGTAGTACTTTCAATTTCAACAATTTAACTATTTTGTAATAGAATAATTCTGTAGTTTTTTTTTTAAAGTTATTGGCAGATTCTGAATTTTCAAAATTGATGCCTATGTTACATTCTAAATTACGAGTCGCATATCATTTTGGTTCTTACATTTAAATTTATTACTAATATTGTTTTATCAAAAATTTTAAATTATTATTATAATTAAGTTGTATATAATAATATAATTTAATTGGTTAAATATGTTGCCAATGTGGCATCTTAATAGCTGCCTTACAATGGTCATGGACCAGAGCACAGCCACATAAATAAAACGTATTAATTAAATTATACCATAAGGTTTGAGTTTAACAAATTTAAAGATTCAAATGAAAAATTACAACTAATAAAAAAAAAAAGGACCAAAATGATAGGGACTTATAGTTTGAGAAGCAAAAGCTTAATTTAGCCGATCAAAATTGAATCAAACGCCAAAAAGAAGTAGTGGGCTTAATAAATTAACAAGTTCGCGTGCGGTGGGGCCAATCAGTTGACGGGTCACCGAGATTGGTCCAAATTTGGGTCCAATTATCGTAAATTCCCATGCACCGCTAATCGGGTCCGACCCCGATCCCACGCCGCGCCCCGTAACGACCCCACCCGCTACGCCATTCCCCGTCGCTCCGGCCCCCTATAAATACCGGTGAGGGCTCGCTCCCCACCTCTCGGTTTCCATTTCCTCTCTGTCTCTCTCATTCTCTCTAATCCCTTCGTCGTCTTCCTCGCTGCTTCGTGAGGTGTGGCGGGGTGAGCGCGAGCGAGAGAGCTCGGCGCTCGAATCAGGATTAGGGTTAGGGTTTCCGGGGCATGGGAGTGGGCCGCGATGGCGGCGCCGAAGCCTTCCGTGGAGCGGTGTATGGGCGTCAATGGCCTCGAGAAGATCGTGCTCCGGGAGGGCCGGGGGAGCTCCGTCGAGGTCGTCTTCTTACCCCCCTTACCCCCCTCTCTCTTGATCGAATGATACGAATACTCTATCGTGCATTTCGTGTTAATTCATTGACTAATCAGTGGTCGATCTGGATTTGTTCTCGTTATTTTCTAGATCGAGTGTCGCTTGAATCGTTCTTATGGGGTTCTTGATCCGTTTGTTCGATTGATCGTGTGGAATCGTTAAATAAGAGAACAAAATGCCCGATTAATTAGCTCTCGATGTCTTTACGACAGGTGGAGATGTTTTCGTTCGTTTCTAGATCTTCTGATTTCGATCGGTTAGGGTTCTTCAAATGGGCGATTCATTTTGCTTGTATCAATTCGAATTTCATCAACCTTTATGCGGTTTGAGTGTTCTATTCCTGGGGAATTGTTGTATCGTCTCCTTAACTGGGGTCTCTTGGTGAAGTGGGTGGAGGAGGAGAGATTTGTTTGGTATCTGAAGTTTTTAGGTTCGGGTAGGAGTTCTTTTGATGTCTATTGTAACTGTTTATCTTCTTGATAGTACATATTCCCGTAAGCAAGAAGCAGGATAGTGAGTTTGTATTGTGACGGCACCCTTAATATAGAAAGAAAATGGTCAGAGATGATGCATGTATTTCTTTGTGGTGTACCGTAAAAATATATGTAAGTTTTTCTGCCAATAATCTGTGTAGTAGGCAGATTATGCTTATGACCCAGTCTCTCTCTCTCTCTCTCTCTCTCTCTCTCTCTCTCGCCTCCTCTTCTCTTTTATGCTTAGCTGGCTTTTTTAACTTTATCCATGTTTGGGGTTGACATTTCCTCTTTCCTGGTGGGTGGGGCAATTCCGTTTGCTATTAGTATGAGTTATTTCTTTAATGCTATCTTCATTCTTTCGTTTGCTAGAATTTAGTTTTCTGTTCACATCATCGTGTTTAAGTCAAGGGTTCATCGTATGACACATTGTATTCAATTGCACCTGTGCTTTGTCTTTGATTATTTCCTTCTAATAATGGTGAACTTATGAATGTGCTATATACCTATGCTAAGCGTTTAGCAATCAGTTGTGGCTGAGAGTAGACATTGAGAGATGATGCAAGGTTCTTTGGGTTGCCGATCTTTCATCTTTAGGATATCTTAAGATAGGAACCATTGGTCGCAATTATGTAAGCAATGAAATAGATTATCTATGATTTTGCGGTGTTGCTTTTGTTAAAGTGATTATTGCATTATCTGAGGTTGGTCTTTTCAGTTTGTCAAAAGATGAAAAAATGGCAGGATTAGAGTGGCATTTGATTTGTGGGGAGAATGGAGAACTTTTGGTTGCTTATTGAATTCCCTTCCACGAATTTATTAGAGAAGAGGATGAAAGACAGCCCAGTTAATGTATGTGCTTATTGAATTTCTATTCCCATATGGAATTAGGTTCCATAGTTGTTTATCAAAAGAGAAAAAAGAAAAAAAACTAAGGTTTGCCTGCAGGAAGAGTATTTCTTATTATTCTTCCTCTTCATATGTATTGCAGAAGCTGGTAAGTAGTTTTGGAAGACTAATGGGTTTGCGTGTCCTTCTCATAGGAAGTTGGTTGAGGAAGTCTGGAATCTGAAATTGTACCTGCCATCCCTTTGGAGAGTAGTTGTGGTTGGGCTTCAAAGTATATTTTACTTTGGCTGTGATTGGGGACTCCAAACATCAATGAAATGTTGCAAGAATCTAATGATTTCTGTACCACCTAGACAACATCAAATTTTCCATGAAGATTGGAAAGAGTTTCATATTGCATATGAATCCAGATGGAAAAATATTCTCTTATAGATGATTTATAAGGGAAGTCTTTTCAACTAGCATGTCAAGCTGCCATTTTTTTTTTTTTTTTTGCAGTTGGCAGTTTGAGAATTTCCACTAACAAAGCTTTCAATCCGTGACATTCCAAAGGAGTCATCATTGCTAGAGGATTTTGACATTTCTAGCTGGGAATATGCTGATAATTCTTTAATCTTTTAGATATCCTAGCATTGTTGATTTTACAACATTAGATTTGGCGATTTTAGTGGAGTTTGATGTGTTCTTGAGGTTTCAACATTTCACTCTTACAGTTTTTGGCTATGCAGAAGAAAATAATATGGAAGCTTGATTTTGATCTCTCATTTCCATAGGTTTATTTTGTAGGATAATTTTTGAAAAAAAACCTTTTCATATGTTGGTAGAAAATTGATTGAAAATGGGAAAAGATTTGGTTAAAAGTTGGAGCGGATCAAGTTGAGTGAAGTAATGACCGGTGAAAGATGTAGAACATCAGAGCATTTTGTTATTTATTAACGATTGCATGTGATATTTTACAACATCTGATCGGTTTATGAATAAATTGGTCAAGTTTGATAACTCTTGTTTAGATTGTGCAATGCTAGGCTGAAAAACTGTTTTGATCTTACTGCTATTAACTTTCTTGGTCTGAACAGTTTTCAAAAATTGATCCTTAATGAAAAATTGAGATATCTGACCTTATGTTTTCTTGGATAAAGAACTCTTAGAATGTAGGTTAGTTTCTTGATATTAAATTATGGGTGGTGTTATTGACAGAGTTACTTGTACTATAGACAGAGAGATTTATTGAATCTGATCACTAATCATTGATCAGATTTTATCAGATTCAATGAATCTAATCTATGATAGTAAAAGTGGCTCTGTTAATAACACCATCCTTAATTTACGCAGTCATTGTGTTTATCTCTAAGGAGGAATGAGCTCCTTAGAATAGAGAGGCTCTTTTACAATGAGCTTTTTCTTTATAAGGGGCTTTTCTCCTATGGCCTAGTTGTCATATCTTTTGATTGCCAAAATGTGGTATGCGAGTTCTGTAACTAGATTATGGACTTGAAACCTCAAGCTACTTTCCTGTTCTACGGAAATTAACTTTTAATAATGCCCAGCTTTCTGCGGTTTCTGTAAGTCAAAACTCAAATTACTTGGCACATCTCTGGCCAATTGGGCTGTAAAAAGAAATCAATGTAATATGTGGAACAATGTAAGTGACTTTCTTGCTTAAGCGTAGAGTGCCTATAGAGATTTCTCTTGGAAAAAAGGAGATGATATGTTGAGGATTATTAGTCTATACCTTCACTAATGGTATAGTTAAAATTGTCCTTCATTTAATGTCTTTAAGAGTGGACAGATTTAGGTAGATAATTGTTATTTCTGCTGTCCAATTTCATTTGAGGAGGTTGAAATAACTGTTTAAAATCTTTTCAATGCATGGCTGTTGGCCTAAATGGTTTTAATCAATTCTTTAGGAAAAAAAAATTGGGATGACAAATATGACCTTCTTTTCTATTTGGTTGAAGAAGTCGAGGAAAGTAAGACTATATACGAGATTCAATTATGATGCAACTGTGTTAATTGCTATAGTTATATGAGAAGAAGGGAGCTGAGATTGTTAAATTCTAAGTGCTATCGATTAACCAAAATTTTGACGAAAAGGTCGTTACAAGTTGTTTCTTCTAATTTAGCACTGAACAAATTGGTTTTGGAAGAATAGGCTCACTATCATGGATAGTACAACCGCAGCATAGGAGGTGCTATATTTGTTTTCTAGATGTCCTAAAAGATGAGCAATTTGCTTTTGATTGATTTTGAAGAAGTCTTATGCTAAGTCCACTTAGGGGTTTGTATTGGATGTCTTGAATGCTGGATTTTTTTAAGTTGACTAGTTCCATGAAATAGATTTTTTCTATTCCATGACTTCTTCAGGGGTTAATTGGGGGGATGTGAACGAAAAATTCTTTGCTGCAAGTGAGAGGGTTTTATATAAAGAGGGTTTATATAAGACATTTAAAAGGTGATTCTGTTTTCCCTACTGGTGCTTTTGCAGTTTGAAGTTTTTGAGGATTTTCATCAAAGAATCTTTGCATATAAGATATTTAAAAGGATTTACATATGGCCTAAACACTCAAACTTAAATTATCGTCCTGACATTAAACCTTTGAGAAGACGAGGAAGATAAGAATATAAGTCTGAGGATCATACTCTCAAATACTATGACAAATCTGACGGTTCTGAATTTGTATTGTTTTCTCACTTATTACTATTTACATGTTTCTTTCTTTTATTTTTGAACGATAATTGCAAGTGATATTTAAGTGTTGAGGAGTATACTCTCATGTTCTGCTTCCAGGTTNTTCGTGAATCTAACATAAATCCCAACATAGCTTTTTTTGTCCTCACAACTACTTATTATCTCTATTATCTTTACTTGCCTCTTTTAAAGGATAGGAAACCTAAGATTAATTTTATATTTGGATAACAGGCCATTCCACTTCCAAGCTCAAAATGGAAAAAAAGCTATGTTGGGATTTATGTTAGATTCACGAACCCTTTTTCCTCTTACTTATGTGTACTTTGTTGTCTATTTGGCAGGTAAAGTTGTATGGGGGTCAGGTAACTTCTTGGAAAAATGACCATGGGGAGGAGCTGCTTTTTGTTAGTAGTAAGGTATTAAAATTTTAATTTGTCCTAGATCATAATGCTAGAGGATGGATACATGCATGATGCAATCCGTGGAATCGTTTATGGAAATAACGAATTATATATCATTACTATTTTGTTTGACTGTTATATTACTACAAGTGTTCTTTTATCCACTTAACTGCCTGCTTTTATAAATATGGAGGTGCAAATTTTTATCCTTTCCTGTATGATTGTTTTCCTACATCATAATAACCTTTCATTACTTAGCATGACATTTTAACGCTGGCCCCATCAACCTTGGCGGCACGAGTGTGAGTTATGTACAGTTGTGAACAACCCTTTTTTAGCTGATTTTGGTTGTATCAACCTTTTTCTCTGTGGGACCCGGGTTCACCAGAGAGTTATATACTTCGGTTGCCTTTTTTGATGTCAGTCTAGTCAAGAGAGAGCTTCTAACTTACTATCAAAATTTAGCAAAAAGCTACCCCCTGACACTAATCATTTCGTTGCCCTTTTATTATCTTAAGCTACTATTATTTTCTTCTTTTTTTTTTCCCTGGTATCACACTAACTCCATTATTTTAAATACTGAGAAATACTGTTAACTTTTACTTTCCACTGTTCCTTTTGTATTGTGAATTCTTCAATTGAACATTGATCCGAAGATACATGGGGTAATTAGTGAAGGCTTGGTAGGATTGATATTGTCGCCTCTTGTTGTTATTATATAATATGTTAAATTATATGGTGGCCCTTCTTGCAGTTCGTAATATCCTGGAGCAACGCCTTGTCATTTCTGACCTCTCTTGTTCATAACTAGACTTAATCATGTCTAATACCTCTCTTCTTCTATAATTTTTCCTCTCATTCTAGGCTATTTTCAAACCCCCGAAAGCAATTCGTGGGGGCATACCAATATGCTTTCCTCAGGTATAGCCTCTTTTGTTATATGATTTCTTTGTATCTCATGCTTACTGAACTTTCTCTACTGAGCACCCATAAAATGCTCTAGCAGTTTGGAATGCATGGAACTCTAGAACAACATGGATTTGCAAGGAATCGGTTTTGGAGTGTTGATAATAATCCACCACCTTTGCCAGCAAACACTTCAATTAAGACTTTTGCTGACTTGATTCTCAAGCCATCTGAAGAAGATTTCAAGATTTGGCCTCACAGGTTTGTTTCGTTGAATGAATATTGGGTTTTATTTTCCTGCACTTCTACCATCTGCGAAGTATATGTCTTTCATTTAAGAACTTATTCAGTTTTTTTAATTTATCTTGTCATCCATATCTTACATCCTCTCTATCTTGGCTGAAAACCTGTTTTCAACTTGCCGTTATTGCAGTTATGAATTTCGCTTGAGAGTTGCTCTTGGATCTGGAGGCAATTTGATATCCACGTCCCGCATTAGAAACACCAACACTGATGGAAGGCCATTCTCGTTTACGTTTGCATATCACACATACTTTTCTGTTTCTGATATAAGGTCAGTGCATAAACTTGTTTGCTTGTTCCTAATTTGTCGCTTCTTTGTCTCGCACTTTTGAGGGAAATAAACACATGTTTCACTTAGTATAGGTATAGGCCATGCTGGTCTTTTTTTCCAAGTGCAATTTTCTAGGGTGGTTAATGACAGCAGCTAGATGGAAACTGTTATAGTTGACAAGTGAGAAGGCAAAATGGCGCCAAAAGTGAATATCTTTTCATACCTATAGAAATTTTGGTGGTAATTTAGTGGGGCAATTTTATTTAACTTCTACATTTGAGAAGATTTTTCTCAAACTAAGCTTCTTTAAGCAGAATTTGTATAACCTTTTGCTTTATCTTATATCGGAATGACGCAGTTTATTATTGCAGAAATCAGCACTTTTGCAAGTCTTTAACATGTCTGGTATTCTCCCATTTATTTGGACCTAATGGCAAGATAACTTTTCAGTGAAGTGCGGGTAGAAGGACTAGAGACATTGGACTACCTTGACAATCTGAAGGGAATGGAGCGCTTCACAGAGCAAGGAGATGCAATTGTATTCGAATCTGAAGTATGTAAAGTTTACCTGATTAATACTTTTGAATTTATGTCACTTGGATGCTAACTCTGTGGTTTCAAAGGTGCATAAAATATATCTGGGCACACCAAGCAAGATTGCTATCATTGACCATGAGAAGAAAAGAACATTTGTCTTGAGGAAGGACGGACTCCCAGATGCTGGTGAGCTTTGTTCATCAATCTCGTTCTATTTATTAAAACCTAGGGCGAAACTATGCCATTCATAACCATTATCATAATACCAAGGAGATGGGGAGATGCATGCAGGCAAGGATTTAAGTGCCGTGGCATAGGGTTGTGCCGGAAACTTGCCGGCACGGTACGACATGGTGCGTGCTGGGCCGTGCCGTTGAGTGGCAGTAACAAAAATTTTATGTGTGCCAACACGTAATAGTATGAAATATTTATTTTGTTTACCAACAAAATATGTCAATTATTTATAATGTATTTTTATCAAATCTTTTGAACTTTATTGAAAAATTACTTACTAATTTTAAGAATAGAGGGTTTTGAGTTATGCCAAACGGGGGGCTGTATCGTGTCGATATCTTGCTGGTATGATACGGCACAGTGGATACGGCCCGTGCCAATGGCCATTTTAATCCTTACACGCATGATAATACAGCGTAGCTTGGTTCTCCTACCTTTGTGGTAAAATGGCCTATCTTCTTTGACTTTATAATGTTGTTATTGTTTGTTTTTTTTTTTCTCTTTCTTCCATTTGGTAGTTGTATGGAACCCATGGGACAAGAGGGCCAAAGCCATGGCAGATTTGGGGGACGAAGAATACAAACACATGCTATGTGTGGAGGCGGCGGCTGTGGAGAAGGCCATCACTCTAAAGCCGGGCGAGGAATGGACGGGAAGGCAGGAACTATCTGCTGTTCCGTCCAGTTATTGCAGTGGACAGTTGGATCCTCAAAAGGTCCTTCAGGGTTCAGCTTGATTGTTACTCTGATCGATTTATCCTGTACAGGTACTTAATCCTCGTAACATTCGTTTGTGCCATATTGGCGCGCGCTCATTGTTTACAGCTTTGTATGGTGTAGCGTATCTGATTTGCGCTGGTTTACAAGCACACTTGTAACTATTCTTGTGTGTTTAGTTGGTTGGTTTCTATTTTCATATTGTCAGGTTTTATTTATTATTATCTTCGTTTCTAACTCGTAGAACATTCTTTTATCCACTATTTTTGCAGGCTCTTTTACATCGCCGTTTATAGTAATCGGTGCTAGGCAGTTGATGCTTTTTCTTCAACGACGTTCCTGCTCTCGTTTTTCACCTTCTTCTATGTTGTATCCTGGAAGCAGAATATTCAGGGGAATAATAGCATGACGTGTTTTCCTATGGTCTGTAGAGATTGAATCTCATAACCTGAACCTGCGGGGTAACATAAATATTACCCAGCGTCATCTTCAGCGCTGTTATCGTTTTCCTTCTCTTCATTTTGTAGCATATATTGTCATAAAACTGTCGAATCCGCAAGGGGGTAAGAAGAGCCATGTGAAGGCGGGGGTGGTTTTGTGAATGTATTCTGTTGTGGATATTACGCCTTCTGATGTACTCACTTTTTCCTATCATCAATATTATTATCCTCTGCGGTGAACTGATACTGACTTGTTGATTTTACTTTCTGTGCTGCTGCTGTACTCGCGTTCTTCAGTATTTCTTCTGGGTGGGCCCTTTTAGGTTATTCTCTATACTCCAATTTTCATCATCTATATATATCGCCTCTGATCTGATGGAATTCTTTCAATTGGTGAAAAAAAAGGCTTTTATTTGATCGAATGGTCGTCCAGTTGGACGACCTAATCATCGTGAAATTTAAACTTTTGTTTTTAAACTCCTGAAAGCAGTGGTCTTTATCTCACTCTCGCTCTCTCTGAGCTGTAGTGCTTTCTGAGGGACCTAGATGATTGATGTAGTTAAACAAACTCTAATAAGAGTATTTAAAATTTTTGAAAATTAAATTTTCCTTGGCGATACAGTTATCTCAAAATTAAGAATTTTGACCATAAATGTTATATAAAAGTTTTGTTAATTTAACAATGTGGAGATATCAAAAATTGAAGGTTTTTTATTTTTAATTTGAGCTGCTGAGTTTGGATTTTTGGCTCACTTAGTTCACTTTTGTCAGACTCCATCTAGGTTTCCTAAAACAAGAGGACGGCAACACAGTTTTATTGAGACATGATCTGGGAAGTACTGCTGAATTTCCTACAAAATCACGCACGGGTGATGATGATTGCACTAGTTATATTTATGATGCGGCGTTCTTAATCAATCAAATAAATTTTTTTAAATTAATATGTTACATTAGAATTATAAAAAAAAAATTTTATTATACTTTTTGTTTCTACAAGAAAATATGTGATTAGCTTATTATTGCTGATGTAGTGTAAGTGTGATACAATAAATTTTTTTTTTTTTTTTGGTGATGATGTAATATTTCTTAATCTTGAAATGAAGTGATAATTAAATTAGTTGAGAAATTATTATGGAATGATCGATCAATGTAATTTACCTATATTTCAAAATTAACGTTTTATGAAATAAAATTTATGTCCGTATTTACTGAATTTTTTTTTGTGAAATCGTTTTAATTATTAGAATAACCAATATTCGTAAGTGAGGCACTCCAAAAGGTTTGAACCGAGTCAGACCAAAGCAATAATAATAACAAGGATNCAGACCAAAGCAATAATAATAACAAGAAAAAAAAAAAAAAACGAAGGGAACGAAAACAAGAGGGAGAGCGAAAGTATTTTTCTCTTTTATTTTTATTTTTATTTTTATTTCCCCCCCTTTCTTCCTCTACCGCGATCGCGAAGAGAGAGAGAGCAAATCCAATAGTTCGAACGAGAGAGAGAGAGAGAGAGAGAGAGAGAGAGAGAGACGACGAAGTAAGCGAGGAGGAGGAAACCCCAACGAGCATGAACACATAGAGAGCGAATTCGAGCTCTCCCCTCTCTCTCGTCGGATTCGCCTTCGATTCGAGCTTTTCTCCTCAGTTCGAGCTCCCAAAGGTTTGCTTCAACCCCCCGTCTTCGCTTTTTCTCTCCAAATCTCACTCCCTTTTCCCTTCCCTCTCCTCCTATCTCGCTCTGAGCATCTCCAATTCGATCTCTTTTTTGACTCCCGCTTCGATCCGCTTCGTTTCAGTGGGTTAATCGATCGCGGAGCTTCGAGGCGACCTTCGGGCGCTTTTTATTACCAATTTGATTGCCAAGGCGGGAGCTTTTTGGGGATTTTCGAGCTCGGTACTGTAGCTGGGGTATTTGTCGCGTTAGGGTTTTTTATCCCACCCAGATTTGAATTCGGAATTCCGGTAATTTTCGAGCTTGGGAGCATGTTTTATTCAATTGGGTATTTTTCGTCTCCTCGGTTTAGGGTTTTATGCCTTAAATTCGAAATATTTTGACTTATTTTGGCTGCATTGTCGTGGTTTGGTGTTCGTGCAACTTCTAATTGGAATACAAAAAGTAGATTGGGAGGAACCTGCGAAAAACCCTAATTTTGTTGATTTACTATATAATATGGCTACTTTGCATTAAGAGATGCCGCCCCCCCCGCCGCTCGCAGCGCCGCAGCTGCAGCCGCAATCGCAGCACAATCGGATCAATCTAAGTGAGCTGAAGCTGCATATATGTACGAAACTCGGGCCGGAACGGTCGAAACAATACTTCAATTATTTGAATCTGTACTTGTGTCAGAAGCTCACCAAGCAAGAACTCGGCAAGCGTTGCCTTTCGATTCTCGGCCGCGAGAACCTCCCCCTGCACAACCAGCTTATCCACTCGATACTTAAGAATGCCTTATTCGCTAAAACCCCACCTCCTCAATCAGTTCACGAGAAGCCGCCCTCGAGAAATTTAACCAATTATGGGAAGAAAGCATCTCAAGGAGAAGAAGACGAACTTTTTCAAAATTCATTACCACCTCCGCTGCCTACGGTTTGGTGCAATGGCTCTCGGAAGGTCAGGTCGAATCACCGAGAAAGGAGGATCAAAGATCGCCCTAGTCCTCTTGGCCTGAATGGTCAGAGTCATACTTTAGTCCCCTCTAATCATGATATAAAGGAGAATGGTGTTCTGGGCCCATGCGATTTGAAGAGGCCGGTGCGTGATTATCAAAATGGGCCTGCCGAGCAGTTGGAAAAGAGACCAAGACTGGAAAACTCGTCGCTTCAAGATCAGGCTGCTGTTCTGGGCAAGGGTCGAACCGAAGTTGGTTTTATCGATGACAGCAAAGAGGCGGAACAAAATAATGAATGGTTTTCACAAAGAGGTCCTCTTAAAGCTCCTCTTGGTATTCCTTTTTGTCCCGCCAGTGTGGGAGGGGCCCGGAGATCTTTTCCTGTTATGATGCCTTGCACTAGCACTAGTAGTAATGCTGATAGTGGCGAGCTATGTGAAACGGAGGCTTTGAGGAAAAGGATGGAGAGAATAGCAGAGGCACAGGGTTTAAGTGAAGTGCCGATGGAGTGCGCTAATCTGTTGAATAATGGGCTTGACGCTTACTTGAAGCGTCTAATTAAGTCATGTGTTGATCTAGGTGGTGCAAGATCCAGTCGCAAGTTACCGAAGTATCCTATACACAATCAGCAACATCAAATGAAACCTCTTAATGGAGTTTGGCCTGGTAATCACACGTATGTACATAATAGTCAAGGGTCTTCAATATCTCTACAGGACTTTAGGTTAGCAATGGAGATGAATCCACAACAACTGGGTGAAGACTGGCCGTTGCTACTTGAGAAAATTTCCTTCTGCTCATTTGAAGAATAATGCTAATTTCGGTTAGGATTTCCAGATTTATTGGATTGTGCATGAGTGGGCTTCGATAGCCTCGCGGGTGTGGCCTATTTTGGGCCTATACTGGAAGAATTAAACAAAGTTAACAGCTCATGTTTCCATTATTTAGCTCAATCCGTCGAAATATAATTTTTTAATCAAGTACTGTATGTCTCAGCATCCACGAGGGACGCCTTCCGCAACCACTGGAGATTTTATGTAATTTACAGCCGATGCGGAGGAAATCAGTTTTGCAGGAATACTAATATGTAACTTTTTTATAGTATAATCGTTATTATTAGGAGTCACGGGATTAGGATGTATATTGTCAACTCATAGCTTTTCTTGAGTGGTCTAGTAGTGAGATTTCCTACTATTTCATGTGTCGTGATTAGTATTTTAGTATAACAAATCCCATTTATATGACACCTCGAAACTCAATTGTGTGGAAAAGAAAAGCCAAATATTTGTTTCTGGGGAGATAATTTAGATGGTTGCTGAAATCATTGTACACTCGTAGTTGATATATTTCAATAGTTTTGTTCTTTCTTGTTTTGGGAAAGCTGTATTCTGTAGCAAGACAGGATGAATTCATCGCATCTTACTAATTTGCTTCATCACATTTGTTTATGCAAATTTTAGTTTTTCTAATGAAATCTACTGACTTTAGTGGTTGTATGAGTTTGATGAATATTTATACTGTTCTAAAAGTAGTTCAAGAATTCTGAGAGAACTCTGCAATTTTATCAAACTGTGAATCCTAGTTACTTAAACATTGAATGATAAGTTATGTATTTGTTGCCTTCCATGCTGCTTAATTCGTCAAACATGCCTTGATAGGATCCTGAACTTTTAATGCCTAATCATTTCAAGAATTTTCCTATAAGCACGAATTAAACACTTCCTTACTAAAGGCATTTGTATGGCAATGAGGCATTATTTAATCACATAAAACTATGTGCTATTTAGAATGGATTTAAATGATAAATAGACATGTAAATAGCACAGAAGTCGGGTCTATAGTTACACTAAAAGCATATTTTTGGAAATAATGTGACAAGATCAGTCAACGTGCAGCATGAGTATGGTAAATCTTCTCCGCGTATAAGCTGTGTACCAACAGCTATTAATTATTGTTTTAAGACTGCTGTTATTGCTTGTTGTGAAGTTGCAAATTTTTGCTCTATCTGAGCTTTTCAAAGCTTTTGTCTGAACAGACAACAGTGGTAAAAACAATCTACAATTGGTAAGAGAAATAAAAAGGTTTCTTCTTGCAATATCATTTTAAATTAAGCTTGATTAGTGGATATAATAAGCAATGCAGAAATGAACAACTGTTTATTTCATTTGTAATGTCCATATATACGTTATTACTGTATCAACAGTTCTATCAAAGTAGCATAAGTAACAGAGATGTAGATCGTCTAATTATCAAGCTATAATGGAGAAAATTGGAAGTTTTGTAACTTTAACTAATTAACATTTCGTATGATCTCGAACTTTTGTGATTTTGAAGGTTTTTGCTGCATTATACTTGTGGCTTTGCTTATTAAATAGGTAATCCCTCATCTAGATATATGTATTTATCATTGTAGTTGAACTGTAAATCTGCCATCAGTACCTTTATCTGAAAAGTGAATTTGTCATCATTGTCTGTTCGGTGAAAATTGGCTGCATGCAAAGCTATACTATGCATAAACGACTGATCATGGCAAAAGAAGTTGTTTATACTGGTCTAATATGATATAGTAGCTTTAAAGCAAAAATATATGTTAAGCATATATTTAATTGATAGATCAAACTATTAAGCTACTTTGTGTAGAAGATGTTGCATCTTTTTTTACGTACTTCCATGCCTTGTCAGCTGTGTATATTTCCATTATACTTCCATGCCTTCTGATGACATATTTATTTGTATCAGCTGTGTATATTTCCATTAGAAACCAAGATCTAAAGACAACTCATGTTTGGGCCAAGATTCTTACAACCTCGCAGTGTTTATGACTTTATGTTGCATTATACTTTAATTTCAAGTAAGTTGGCTTACATATCACTTTTAAGTTGCAGGGTATGGATAATAGCTGCATAATCAAGAAAGAGAGAACCTTTTCCAGCAGGCTTGTCTAATTTTTATGTTTATTGTATATTTCATCCATTCATGTGATCCTTTTCTATTACACATAATGTTATTTGCCAAACTTCTCTGTCAAGTTTCCTGATAAAATTTAACAGTAATCCTAAATTCTGGGGTTATTTGAGAGGAAAATCGAAATGCAAAATTAAGATTACAGCAATTAGAAGTTGTACAAGGGTGATGAGACAGAAGAATTTGTAGAGGTGGTTTTGACATTTAGCCAAAATTACTTTGTGAATCGGAAATTGATTAATATGGTAATCGAGATGATTATACTTGTGTTCATAGGCACTACATTTACTAACCTAAATGATGCTTTGTCATACCACACTCTAGCTTAATCATCCAAAGATAAACAGCATTTTGTCTTCATGGATATGTAGGATAAAGTGCTTGATTTAGCAAGCTAAATGGAAGTTTTAAACGCAGAAGGTGAATCATCTCCTTTTGTATAGCAAGTGCTTAGGAGTCCTTCATTCGTGGTTTCCTAATTGGGACAGAGCCAATCTCTCTAAGTCCCTTGTAAGTGTACTTTCTTTTTTCTTTTATTTTTGGAAGCTTAATCCCTGAACTAGGAAGAGAAAATCTTTTTGTTATTTATATCCTTTAGTTAATAATCATGTTTTAACTTTATGATTGTGAAGCCATGTGTATTATTCTTGGCAGGTTTTGCTTCTTAAGATGAAGCAGTTGCAGGTAATAACTTGATGCTCGGGTTTTGGCTTTTACCTTGCAGTGTGTTACTGATGTTACAATTGGATTTATGATAAATATAATTTTAATTCTAAGTTCAGTTACAATTATCATGATTGCACTAAACAGAATATATATATGTGTGTGTGTGTGTGTGTGTGTGTGTGTGTGTGTGTATTTCCATAAATAGTTCATTTTAAGTCAAAGTAAAGGATTGGGGTTGACATCAGGCAATTTTGTATTTATCTGTTTGAGAAACTTCCATCATCTTCTTCTGTTGTGTAAGTTTATTCCTAGTTTGATTTCTCTAATCCAGAGATGAGTTTTTTTTTTTCTTTTTCTTTTTTTTTTTTCTTTTTTGAGAAGAAAGAAAGGAGAATTTTTTTTATTTCTTTTCTCTGCAGTTTTACTGTTGATCTGTACCTTCAAATGGCGAAATGCAATTCAAGTGTTTACAGAACAAGAAGATGGGTTTGCAAATGAAGGTCACATTTAACAAGTTTGGTTTAATCTAGTAATTTCTTCCAACAAGACGGTGTTTTACTGTGAGAATCCTACTTTTAAATGTTAAAGGGAGTTTTTTCCCCCTAATATTTCAGTGCTTGATTTGGTTGACTGAGATGAGGTCATTGTGAGAATCTTAACATTTGGATGTTATTTTACTCAGTTGTTACTTTACTGTATTTTGAGTTCAGAAGATGAAATTGGCGTCAAATAGAAGCAGTGAAGCCTAAGAAGAATGACTTCTAGCCAAATTATTTCTTTGCTTTTGTTCCCCATTATCTTAATATACTATGTGTAATTATCTCAACTTACCCTGCGGAGTTCCTTGGATTTGGTACAGAAAATAAAACAGAAATTGCTGCTATATGTGTTGTCAGTTCTGTTGCAGGCAAAAGCTAAACTGCTGCAGAATTCTATCAAAATCTGCTTCTGAAAACTCTTTCACTCTAATATAAGAAGGATTTCTTTCATGCTGATTTACAAAACCGTGCTAAGGAAATCCCCAAATGCTGCTTTCTCATGATTATTAAGAGAATGCTTCCTTTCTAATTCTTGTGTATCACCTGCTGGTGTGCAACTCAGAATCCTATTTGTCGTAAACACTGTGACTCTAGCTCCAAATTATTTAAGATGAAGGTGTATACCATCTGACCATACATTTCTTTTAAGAGGAGGAAAAGTAGAATTAGATATTTAAACACAGTATGATTTCCATCATTTCACATTATGCTGATTTGGGATGAGCTTGATCTGATTTTATTTAGCTTGGTTGAGAGGCTGGTAAGCCAAACTAACTCAGTAAAACTAGAGCATGATTAGGTTATATTGATCTGCTTTTCAAGGAAGCTCTATTACAGAAATAGTAGCAAGCACACATTTCCTCTCTATTTTTGAATTCTTTTGATGTCAATATTACTGACTTGGATAAAAGCTTCTAATGTTAGTTATTCTAAAGCCTACCACATCACCTCAACTTCAAATCCAAACCATTTAACAGATTTTTGAAGGAAGTAACATTTTATTCATCATAATCTCATGGCATCAGTATATATAACAAATTAAATAAAATGCAAAGGAAAAAAGAAGAAGAGGGGAGAAAAAGAAAAAAGTTATTCCTTTTCTCTCTTGAATGGTTTGAGCGTACAATGAAAGAATAAAGTTAAATAGGTTGTTGTAAGTTTTCCAGCCGAAATGAATATCATCTTTGGAAAATGATGAATATTTTATTTACACCAAGAGGCTTATGGGGAGGTATAGAAGCTTCCATTGAGACTATATTTCTACAGGTTATTTGGCGGCGGAAAATCGGCAAACAGGGCACCAGTTCTTCAGCTGAAACCACTGATTGATGCAGCTTCCATGGTAGTAATGCTTACATACCAACTTGCCCACTTCATCACCACAAACATACTCTTCCTGAAGAGTAAAATTTTTAGACATGTGAATATGTAAAATTATAAAAAGAAAATGATGTAGCCACAAGCTATTGGAATTGAAAGTACCGAGACAGTGTAGATATTTATACTAATTATACTAATTAGCAAAATGAATATACTTAAGACTCCTCTGTAAATGAAAAGAGGAAGTTACAGACTCTCATCTCACAATCCAAGGCTCAGAAAGAATCACCAAGTGTCTCATCTGGAAACTCATTTATTTACACCAAGCAGAATTTTATGGGTAAAACGTGTGCTTCCTGGATGTTGTTAGTCCCTGAACTTTTTCCATAAACAGCTCAGTAATTCGCATGCTTTGCAATTCGATACCTGACCACCGTCAAGAAAATCTTTGTTTTACAGCAAATGACCCTCTTACGCCTTGTGCTGTAAAATGACTTCCTTTTTTCATGCCATGTATGCAAGTGTTTAATTGATCATAAACATTAGTACCTGACATATGCTACATCTGATATCACCGTCTTCGCAATCGGAACTGCCAGCCCTTGACGAGGCGGGGGGCACATATGCGCTAATCTTTATACATTCTGACAGTGCTTCTTCAGACAGGCCAGTGCTGACAATACCTATCATCTCACCCAGTGCTAACAACTCCTATTTGGCAGAATGCAAAATCAGTGAATTTGCAGATTGTGCTAATCAGAGGCTAAGGGATCTGATTAAGTAGCAACATATATTATCAAGTATTTCAAAGGTGTCAAGTACAAATATACATATATCTAGAAAGATGCATGTTTAAGACATGGGAACCTCTTGGTATTGTCTACACAGAGATTCTTTGAGTTCACAAATATCAGACTTTTATCAAGGAGAAATTCATATTTATCTGTAATTTAAGACTATATTCTAATAACAATACTTATTGACTATTGCCCATCGGATCGAATCACTACATATTGAATTACTGATCTGATAAGTAAACATGAGAAGTCATCCTACTGCACAGTAAAGGTCCCCTAATAAAGAATAACAGCTTGCTCTTTCACTGTTTAAATCGAGCTTGCCCATACGCACCACATAGCCCATTTTCCCAGCAGAGACTATAAGACAGCATTAAAAAAAGTTCAAATTATAGATAAGGTTTTAAAACTCATCACACTAATTAAGCGGAGACGGGCACATTTCCTAATAACAATGTGAGTGTTTTAAAGAAAGGTAAGCAGCCAATTGATATTTCTTAGCACAAAAGGATAACTTAATAAGCCATTCACGAAGAGATACCTAAGTATAACACAGTATGAAGCTTAAGCAAACAAGAAGAAAAAGATAGAGGCAGAAAGAAAAGGAAAGAGAAAAGAAATACGATAACAATATCGAATAATAGGAGATGCAAATGAATGACCGAACACACCTCGTATGTCATCCCATCAATGTCCATTCTCATCTCTCTGTGTTGATCAACAGAGTTAGCATTATTAGAGGATCGACTTGTTCCCTCCCGCTGCTGAAAAGATTAAGTTGTCATTACTACCATTATCGTAGTCAAAATAAGCATGCCCCTTTCCAGCTCTCTTACTTCATCTTTAATATACTTCCTCCTCATTCTTTAGCATATAAATTTATTTGGGGACTAACACAGTAAGTAGCAGATAGGAAGAGTCAAGTGTAAGAGATATGAATAGCCTCATGTTCTTGTTTTCTCGAATAATGACAAAATCGAGAGAGACCATTTTCATCTCCAATGTAAGATATCACAAACAAATAATTTTGTGAGCTGAACAGATGTCATTTCCACTAACTGATTTATTGTTTATGTAAGAACACTTACAAAAAACAGTTACGAGAGAATAATAGTTTACAAAGATGGTAACTTAAAACACTTTGTTTCTTCACCTGTTCAAATCCTCTTTTTACTGCATGCTTGCATCAATCTTAACATTCACGCAAACAGAACTAACGGAAACAAAAAGGTGAGGGTGAAAACCATGACATACCTTTTTTGATGCATTCCTTTGAGTCTGTTTAATAGGATTCTTCTGCACTTTAACCGAGACTGCATTTTTTTGTGTTCTGGTCCGTTTTGGGGCTTGTTGAGCCCTACTTACAGAGCATGAACTTGATGCACTTGGCGACCCTGAGCTTGATGCATTTGGTGAAGTTTGCGCATTTTTACTTTTAGAAGATGAGCGCTCTTCACTCAATGATCTTTTTCTCGATTCCTTAAGCCCTCTATTAGTGTGGTTTTCTGAAGAGGGACAATATAACCGAAGAGCATCCAATGCCACACTTCTTTTGACTAGAGACATCAACCTGTCTTTCGAATTCGTCAGACTGTTCTTCTTTCGATCAGCTCGTGCACTATGAGAAGCACTTTTATCAGTGCAGCTAGTGCTTTGCGATGAAACTTTACGCATTGCTGAGGGATTTGATGAGTTTTCTCGATCGCTTTCAACGTCTCTTTGATTACTGCCGCTTCTCGCTCGAAAAGATTTTCTATGGGAACTTTGTTTTGTTATTTTGCTGATGGTAGAGTGAGAAGGAGCACTTACCGACTCGTCATTTTCTTGGCGGTTCATCTGCTTGCCCTTTTTGGAAAATAGACCGGCACTGCAACTTATACGATCGCAACATCTAACACTCTTGTTACTAAACTTCTCTTCTCGGAATATAGGAATCGAGCCTCCTCTAGTAGAAAGGAGCCCACAAGCCGTCCTCCTTCCCATTCTTTCATCCATGCGAAGAGAGAAAGAAGAGAAACGACGAAGCGCAACTTTCGACTTTGAAACAAATCGGCGCTTCTTTACTTCTGCAACAGCAATTTGAACAGTCGATAAGTGCCCAAAATCTAATTTTGCATTAGCACCATAAATAAGGCAACAAATTTGCAAAATTCAATGATAGTAAAGACTTAGAGCAGTATACAACTTCAAATGCAGCCATAAGAAGTATATGATCTTTTTTGCGCCTGTTCGGAGCAAGAAGATAGGGCTAATTGGAACAACGAGAACAAAAAGGAGAAAAAAAAGAAGAAGAAGAAGAAGAAACAACTAAATGACAATTCTGCACATTTAGATCAGTAATGAACAGTAATAGTTTGCTAAAATTGTGGTACTATATCTATATCATTCCAAGTATCTCAGAGCCTAATAAAATCCAATAAAGTACATTTAATTCGTAGTTTTTCCGAACATAATACATCATTCACCTGTAAGTTAAGAGCCTCGAATTTTACTTTATAGAAGTAGTAGATAAAAGGGGTGCCACGCCGATCTACTTTCACCTAAATTTGTTTTCTTCACAGTTTAGTAATTTAAATGCCAACGAAATTATACGAAATTTAGCAAATACACCAGTAAACACAATAAAATAGAAAATTCAGCATGTTCAAAGGGAAAAAAATGTGCCCTTTTTTGCACTTTCATATTCATTAAAGATTCAACTAATCATATCATAAAAGAACCATCGTATCACACATATTATACTCGAACTGATGAATTAAAAAAACTTATTCAACTTAATCAGTGACTAATTTACCATAAACAAACCAGAATCTATTTTAAAAAGATTAATTCCATACCAATATCTCCAATTTCTCATCCTGATGAATTGCTCACTATATATATATATATATATATATATAAAACTTCCTAAATTACACACAAAAAAATTGAAACCAATTTGGTTTCTCCTCTCCTCATCGAATCCAAATCCCCCAACTATATAATTCACAAACCCAATACATATACATAAACAATAAAAAAGTCGAAAAAAACCCAACAACGCAGAACAACAACACCACCGAACAGAATCCAAAATTGGGGGGAAAAAGGGGTAGGTCGAAAATTGATTGATTAATCGGAATAAATTCGCACCTTTTTTAAAACATTTTGGTGAAAGGAGAGGCGAAAGGGGATCGATTAATTAGAGAAAGAGAGAGAGAGAGAGAGAGAGAGAGAGAGAGAGGGGGGGTTCGAAAATAAATATTAAGTTCGCGAAACGATGAAGGGGGAATACGAGAGAGAAGGTGGGAAACGGAATGTGGGGCCCACCAGATGGAACGTGAACCGTCCGATGAGGCGCGGAGATAGGATCTGGGGGCGGGAAGGGGTAAGCGGTGGCTCCCACTAAAACCACCCGTTCACCGAATTAAGAGGCCACTATTTTATGTATATTTATATATATACATAATCCGGCTACTATATTCTTATGATTACAGAGCTTTTCGTATTCACAAATTATTTTCGATGTTGGGACTTTCGAGTTGACGATTTAAATTTCGTAATTTTTTGAAATCATTATAAAGTCCATCAAGCGAGTATAAAATGAACGGTTAAAATTAAACGACATTCTAAAAATGGATGATCGGATAGTTCAATTTAAAATCGGAGTTATTGATTTTTATTTAGATAGTGAATAAAATTTTCTATCAAAAATTCAACCTATTCCGATTTTTTTACACCGTTAAACTAGCAAATATTCCATACTGGCCGTTAAAATGTGTCAATTTTGTGATATTTTGATCGTAAGGTAAATGATGTCGAAAACTTATAACTTTTGATTTCTAAAAATTTTAAATGCTCTAGATAACGTTTAACGATGTAGATCGTCGATTCGGAAGCTCTACCATCAAAAATAATTTATGAGTATGAGGGCGTTCATACTCATAAGAGTATAGTAGCCGGAATACTAGTTTTTTAGGATTGCATTTTGAAAATAATTAAAGGAATAGATCTAATGGCTGAAAACTTAAGAGTACAAAATGATTTATATTTATAAGAGTATAATAGCTAGAGTTGAGCTAGAATACTATCGATAGCAAACGAGCCGTTTTACTACCGATTTATTTTCGATGATAGAGCTTCCAAATTGATGATCGGCTCCGTTAAATATGATCTAAACCATTTAAACTATCTAGAAATCAAATTTCACGTACTTTCGATATTATTCTTTTATCCATCAAGTGAACAGAAAAATGAATGGCTGAAAATGAATATTCTTTAAAAAATGATGATAGGAGTCTTGTAATCAAGATCAAGAGTATAGATCTTGTTTTAAATAATTTAAAGAATTTTCTAACAAAAATTCAATTGATTTGGATATCTTTACGCCGTTAAACGAGAAAACGCCTCTTATCGACCATTAAAATTACAAATTTTGAAACCCTTTGATCAATAGGCAAATGATGTCGAAAAGATTTGAAATTTGATTTTAAACACTTCAAGTGGTATAAATCATGTTCAACGAAACCGATCGTCAATTTGGAATCTCTATCATCGAAAACAAATAGGTAGTAAAACGGCTCGTTTACTGCTGATAGTATTCTAGTAAAACTCTAATAGCTATATTCGTACATATATTTATGTTTTTTTTTTCTTTTTTAGGGGAATTAAGCAGTTTCGAACTTTCGATACATACCACAAAATTTTTATCACCTCTTTTTTTCGGATTAAATTTTAGTTACGATTATGGATTTTGATTAATATATAACAGTTCGTGTAGTAAAATGGGTTTAATTAAACAAAAATTAAGTGGGCTAGCATATTAATTAAACTCTAAATAAAAAAAGTTGAAATTTGTTTTTTGTTTTTTTTTCTTATGCTTTTATTGCAAGGACTTTTTGCATGTTTGTTTTTAATATCTTTATTAAAGAAGCACTTTTGCAAAAATTCCAACCAAATGTTCACTTATCGTTTTTTTAATATTATTTCCTAAAGGAGATGATTCATTCACTACTGTTAATAGAGATCTAACACTAATTAATGAACACTAAATAATAATAATTACTAAAGAGAGAAAGACTAGATCTTTCGTAATGTTTTTTATTTAAATAAAAATTCATGGTCCACTTAATTAGTTTACTGAGATTGGAATATTTCACATAATATTTAATCCATTGCGTAAGATTTAAAATTCTCCTTGAGCTAGGTCTATGGACGTTATCACCAACATATATATTATTAAATATATTTAGATTGACAAATAAATCTTTGTCAAATCAGAATACATACGTGAGAGCATCTACATCCTTTTTTAAAGACCATTTTAATTCCTTTTCCTTTTTTTTTATCCTACGAACTTATATAATAATTATAAGATATTCTTTGTAGATATATCAAGCACATAATCATAATAAATTAAAGTAAGATTTTTTTTTTTCATGCTTATTTTGTGTTTGCATGTTACAAAAGGAGTACGTCTCCTACGCTTTCGAAAGTACGAACGTTTTTTTATTTATAAATTGTTTTCGATGTAAAATATTCGATTCGACGATCGACTCTGTTAAGCATTATCTGCGTTATTAGAATTATTTAGAAATCAAATTTTATAATTTTTTAACATCTGTTATCAAGTGATCAAAGAGTCTCAAAAATAATTATTTTAATGACCGATGTGGCATGTTTGTAAGTTCAACGATGTAGAACAATTCAAATTATATGAAACCTTAATAAAAAAAATTCTACTTAATATTAAGAGTAAGATCAATACTTCCGATTCGAAATTTAAGTTTTTTTTTTGTTAGATTTTTATTTTTAATTGTTCATTTTGAGACTACTCATTTACTAGGTTAATAAAGTCAAAAAAATTGTAAATTTTAGTTCCTAAATAGTTTTAATAGGATAGATCATACTTAAAGGATTCGATCGCTAAATCGAATACTCCATCATTAAAAATAATTTATAAATATGGAGCTCTCCGTATTTTCGAAAGTGATAGAAATCTACTCGTTGTAAAGGACTTAAAATTATATTATAGAAAGCAAAATGCTTACGCATACATAAGCCGAGTTTAGAAGCTTTATTAAAGGGATCAATAATTATGGAGTACGCTTCAATATTCAAACTTAAAAGAATAAAAGAAACAATAAAATAGTAAACACAGTCGAGTGCATATACACCACAAGAATAAATTAAAATACTCTTCTTACTAATATATTTATTCTTTGTTAAAAGTGGCTTAAACGAACCCTTAATTTTTTAATTACTTAATTAGGTCTTGCTTTCCGTCTTCTTGGACAAAGTGGTGCATCATGACAATGTGAGCACCACCTTTGTCTCCACTTTTGACAAGGATATTTGTACCATTCTATATACAATATTTTCATCACATGTTTAACATTAATGAAATTTACTAATTTTGATAGCTATTATTTATTTTACAAAAGTTGAATTGCGATTTTTATTTCACTTTGGAATCAGAATATGACCCAATTCATTTATAGCCTGATATGACTTTACATTCTAAATTGATTCATTTCAAAGTAAATCATTTGAAATCCTCTCTCACAAACACCTCTCCCTCCTCTTCCTTTATAGCTCTTCTCTTTCTTAATCAAAAGTCAAAATCCTCTCTCCAAATTATTTGATCCAATTTTCATTCTGATAATGGATTAAATATTTTTTTGATGATTTGTTATTTTATTTTTCATTTCAATGCAATTCAATTCTGTTTCTCATGCCTATTTCAATCATAAACCGAACATGCCTTAAAAGCATTAGCTATTAAAGATTATTATTTTTAATATTTTATGTAATTTTTTTAGACTTAAATGGTAAATTAGTTGGATGATGTGGGTGCACTTAAGATTAAGCACTAATTTCTCCAAAGTCGATATGCCTAGAAGGATTATAAGTGGCAAAAAATTTGATGGTTAATATTTGAGTTGTTAGATTCAAAGCTTAGTTACTTTATATATTAAGCTAAGTTTATTTTTACAAAAAATTCAACGAAATGGATTTTCGTACATGCTACCTTTCTCTCCATCAAAAATAAAAAAAAGTGTTGCACTACATTAAGATTCTCTCTTGCTTTTAATAGGCTAGTTCCACTTAGGAAGATAGGGGAGGTTGATCATCCTAATTTGTGCTAAAAGAAGTATTTCCATTCCCTGTTGTGGATTTAGTGTCTTTTTTTTTTTTTTCTTTTTTCTTTTTGAGAGAGAAATATAGCATGTTATCAGATTCGTTCATTTTTTAAGAAACAAGCTAATTAGTTAGAAATACAAAACAATCGGGCTTTAAAATTAGAACCTCGAGTATCAACTATCAAATCCTTTGCAGTTGTAGATTTAAGTGATGGATTGCAATAAATAGAAACTTTGAGTTCAAAGCGAATAGCATGATTCTCCTATCCTTGGGTAGGTCAATTTGGCAAAACAATACCTCTTTTGTCTCGCTTTTAAAACAACTTCTTTATTCTAAAAAAAGTGTTAGCCAAGTGATCAAGCATTTGACAAACAATCAATTGGAGCTTCTACCATGGCAAAATATTGTAACGAGCTCTTGAGAAAGCAAACACAAATCTTATGGAAAAATTTATAATGGTTTGAAGTGTATTTTCAAATTACATATTGTGTGTTGTAGGATAAAAAAAAAGGATATAATTATTAATGAAAACTAGTTTAAATTAAAAAACAATTTGATTGGATGCAATACTTAGTGCCCATTTGGTACTAAAGGGTTATTTAAGACTATTAGGAGAAAAAAAGATGAGACAAAAACATAAAAAATTATACTTTTAAGTTTTTCAGTAGGACCATAGAAATTATATCACAACCGAATCGTTGCTATTGTTACCGCTCCGCACAAACCCAAACGGAGCCTAAGAGATATGCCTTGTGGGCTTTGAGCCCACTAAGCCCAATTAGCACTAGCAAATGTGGAGCCCTCACCATATGTAGTGTTTCTCCAAATAAATAATTTTTTTTTTAAAAAAATAGGGAACTAAAAAAAAAACCAAAAAAAAGAGGTTGTGAACAAACATAGGCCTTCTTGCAAATTACAACGAAACTCTATTGACCCCCAACTCATGTACATTTTGACAAGAGGACTAATTTGCTGTACAATTTCTTAAAATATTTATGTTGTTACAAAGAGACGAGGGGGCGAATGAGTTGACACTCAATTCGGCCCTACACTTCGATCAGGTTAGGTCTGAAGTTCGAACCCCCGTCAAAAGATGATGCTCACTGGCACTACTAAGCCGAATTCGAAGGCAGCACACAGTGGCCTGGCTAGCCCTGCGGCCTCCAAAACGGCCACCTCCGTTGCCTCGAGATTCGCGAGGGCTCGAGCCCGGATCTCAGCATCTCCCACATCACCTGCACATCTTCGTATCCGCAAGTTTGCACATCGTTGTGAAGCTTCAGAATTCCACTCCCTGCACAATTTTTATTCAAATTTTCACTTATTTTGATACTCCGGAAACTTATTTTAACTTTGTTTTTAATAATATTTAAAAAAAATTCCAAATTCAGTTCAAGTCCACATAACTAAGAATATGACAAATCTAATATTTTAAAAAATTTGAAGTTGAAATTGATTTGCGGACTTTATAAAAAGTTCTAAATTAGAACTTCATTGTTTTAAAAATATAATCTGAGATAAAATATTAAAATAAAAAAAATTGGCAAAAAAACAGAATATATATATTATATATATATATATATTATCTATATATATATATATATATATATAAATCTGGTCATGGTTGTGCTTGTAAAAGCACCAAGCATTTGGTGCTGTTAAATTTTCTGGTCCATTAGATTTTATCGCTTTGATGCAGTTTCACTGTTAGAGTTAATCATATTCAACCAATCCGGACGGCTCAATCTTAGGAAGGTCTCACATCATCCTACGTCGCACATTCCTTGACCAAGAGTCTAATATATCATATATATATCATATATATTTGATTCTATAGCAGAGCGTAATATATTAAGAAATTTTTTTCTCACAAAAGTAATTTTTAGGTGAGGGAGTTTCGTTCAGTAAAAACGAAGTAAGAGAATTAAATTGCAAATATGACAATTTTAGTGGGTTTTTTCAAATTATAATAAGAATAAACTTCAAATACTACCTATATGGTTTCTCTTTTTTCATTGAATATCATGTGATTTTAAGTATATTAATTTAGTATTCTATAATTTTATTTTATTTTTTTATGAGTTCTTCATTAACTTTTTATTAAATTATATACAAAAATACTTCAAATACTCATCTATAGTTTATCGAATATTCACTTTAATACATATTAGTTTTAACTTTATAACTGATTTAACAAAAAAATTAGTGAAGAGAATAAAAAAAAAAAAATCACAGAATACGAAAGTATTATTTTAAACCATGTGATATTAAAATGAAAAAGTACGAAACCACATGGATAGTGAACGTAAAAGGGCCGGTAAACTAACTGTGCACATGATACTAAAGTTAAAAGAGTATGAAACCACATGGGTGGTGATCATAAGAGGAACGGTGAGCTTACCGTCCACATGATATTAAAATAAGAAAGTACAAAATCACATAAGTTATCATCGTAAGGGGGTCAGTGAGCTTACTGTTTACATAATATTAAAGTAAAAGAGTACGAAATCACGGGAGCGGTAAGTGAAAAGGGGCCTGTGAGCTTACCGTCCTTTCGGGACCTGACGCGCCCGGCGACGGCGACCCAGGCGCGCTTCACCGGGAATACCACCTTCTTCTGCCATGACCACACCATCAAAGCGCCGGTAACCTCACCGACCGCGGAGCACCGGATCCGCCGCCTCCTCCTCCTCCTCTCCCGGCGACTCGGTTCCCCTCCCCTTCTAGGTCGTTTCCCGTTTCCCGTTTCCCGTTTCCCGTTTCTCGCCTCTGATCAACGTCGCTCTATGCAATGGGAGCCCCCTTTTATAGAGGAATTCTACACTGTCACACTTGCACCACGTCATCAATAACAAGCCAATCACATTCCTTCTTTTCAAACAAAAGTACAATAAAAATACTTTTTTACAATTATGATAGGACATATATTCTTAAAAGGATTAATTTGATTGGTTTGTTACGCCACGTCACTAATATACCCGTTGCATTCTAGAATTTTTCCCTTTTATGTGGGTTGGGTTGTTTTTAAGGTTGGAATGATATTCTCACGCCCTCGTTTTTTTTCTTTTGGGTGGGGTGTGGGGTAGCTATTTCGTGGAACCATCGAAACCTAAATATTATGTGTATTTCATTGCACTTCTAGCTAGGATAAAAAATATTTATGCAGCACACGAGATTGTTTAATCTATTATTTATGTAGTTTTAAAGTGTATTTTAATAGCATAATAAATAATAAATAGAACAGTATACGTAAGAGTTATTTTCGCTAGTGCCTATTTAGCACATTAGGCTCTGACTAACGAATCTTAAATTAATTATTAGTTAATAGTTTTAGCCAAAAAAGAATATATAAAAATATGCTTTGTTATTTTCGGTAGAATTGTATGGATTATATCTCGATCGGATTATTACAATCTATATAGCATGTTATCACTTTAAGGAATACAATTAATTTTTTTATTTATCGTATTTTCTTATCGCACACAAGATACTTTATTTACAAATTAACAAACTAAAAGTATTATTTAAATTTTCTAACATTTTTTTTTGATATTTTAATTTCTCATGATGTAACAAAAATACTCTCGAATTTTTTATTTAAATATTTGAATCAGCACATTAATTAGTTTTCAAAACAGTCCATTTATACGTTCCAAAANAACAAAAAAAAAAAAAAAAAAAAATTGCCTCAATAAAAGGTATAATTTATCACCTAACGTTTTGCACGTGATAAAGTTGTTTAAGTAATCGCACACCGACACCAACATTTCCGGCGTGTGAATATCGGACCCTTTTCTTAACTAAAAAAATTATTTATTTATTTATTTATTTATTTATTAACCACATCTGATTTCACGATAACCTTGCATTCCCACACACAGGACACAGTATTACAGGCCTGCACAATGACGTGGCGCGATTTGCAGAGCGCTGGGCCATCGGTGGGTCCCACATAACAGCTGATCACAGTTTGCCACGTTATCGTTATTTCGTGTTTGCTGTTTGGGGGCGGAACAGCAGATCTTGTTGCAGTACACGGGCTGGGGAGCTCGTTCGATGAGCGCGCAGACACGTGTCGTGATGTGAATGGGTGTAAGTCGTTGCTATCTTTTGACCAGTGTTGCCACGTGGATGTGCTCTCGAACTTCCTTTTGGGTCAAGGTCAATAAATAACTATTTCTCCGCTTCCGCGCAGTTGATTAGTACTCTGAATTATAATTTCAAAATTTTAAAAAATTTTATTTTTAGTATACGCATTTTAAAATTAGGCGACGTATCCCAATGCTTCAAAAAAAAAAAAAAAAATTGTTACTCGTTATTGCTTTGTTTAAATGGTACAAGCATGTATCTCCAAGCAAATCTAATAATTCATAATTTAGACACGATAACACTGGCTCATCATCAGTTCTTCGTTTGGATACGCTTTGAAATAAATTTCTTTAAAATGAAAGTTCATGTCCGGTAAGCTGTCGATGAATCTTCATTATGTGGGTGATTAATAGGAGGTTATTGCGATAACTTCACTCTTTAGTGAAAGCTAAGCTAGTACATGGACTTTTTTTTTTAGAGTCAAAAAGGTTTTATTGAAATTCAAACCAAGGAGAGAAATATATGCCTTTAATATATTGGAATACTTTTCTTCTAATTCTTTGTTGATGGTTAGCGAAGGTATATATTTCTGTACCATTCTAATAATATCAAATGTCGCAAAAGAGATAAAGAGATCAATTTATCAAATAGAAAATGAAATTAAAATTTTGGAGTTTGGAATTGAGAGAAATGGTGAGTTAATCACCTTTTGGGCACCCCACTTTGCCTTCCATAAAGATCTGTAAGCTTCCAAATGAGTCAGAGACCAAAATCCTATGTGGATCCCATCAATGTCTAGTTGCCATTGTGAATGATTTTAGTGCTTTGAAAAGGTTGAAAGAGAGAGAGAAAGCCAAAGAGGCAAAGTCCCACTTCTATATTAGCATTATAAAATATTTAAAAAAAACTGACCGTCCCTAGCGCAAGTGACAGAGAGCTTGATAGTTGGTACTCGAGATCTTAAGTTCGAATCTTAGTTGATTCACATTTTCAGCTAAATTTATTTCTAAAAAAATAAACGAAGCACGTAGCATGCTACCTTTCTTTCAAAAAAAACAAAAAACAAAAAACTTCAAATATCAGTTCTGTAATTTTGTATTTTTTTATTTTAATATTTTATAGTTTAAAATATATCACTTTTGTACCATATAATTTTTTTTTATTATCTTCCTCACTAATTTTTTTTGTTAAATCAGTGACAAAGATAAAATTAAAGAATACTAAAATGAATATTCGATAAACTATAGGTGGGGTATCTAAATTTTTTTGTATATGATTTAACGAAAAGTTAACGAAAGAGGTGACAAAAGGAGAATAATGAAACTACAGAATACTAAATTGATACATTTTAAAATTTACCTCAAGGCAAAAGTGCGAAACCACACGATGGTATTTAAAATTTACCCTAAAATATTTCCTACCAATAATATATCAGTATTTTTTATTTCAGATAGGTTGTGTGCTAATCCCATTAATTTATATAAGACGGTGACGTCTATTTAAGAATAATATAATTAATTTTAAGTTAAAATAATATGTAAAGATTTATTTTTTATTTTTTTGATATGGCTGCAGATGCTTCATGTGTTGTCACTTATGACAACAAATGTTATAAATTTTGGGCTATAGAAAGAGGGCCATGGGCCGCCAATCCGGCCCATTGGAATCTTCAATGTTTTCGAAAACACTCTATATTAAATACAAGGTTATTTCAAGGGTAAATAAATAATAAAAAAGGAGGTTTCCATGACATATGATAGATTAAAATGAACTGTAAAAACAATTGAGCTATATGTATCATCATTGACCTACTTGTCAACGTTGGGTGATGCTATTGACTAACTTATGTTTTGACATATAAATTTACTAAATTTAGTCATCATGCATTGATCGAATTTGACCAGGTTCAAGAAACTTAATTTGTATGTTATTATTCGCTCCTATCCATCGTACGTTAGAAAAATACGTGAGTAAGTTTCTTTAAAAAATTTATAAACATTCATCTATACATAAATCTTTTTGAAATCGTGCATCATTGGTGACACATCTTAACTCAAAATATTGGTGGTTTAAAATATGAGCGAGGGTCTTATGGAAGAGAATAATTTCTTTCAATAAAATCTTAAGGAAGTTGTAAACTAATTATTTCTACCTAGCATGCATAGATAAAGAAGGAAAAATAAATAATTCAAACTTTGCCATGTCCATCCGACCCTCCATATATATATATATATATATATATATATATATATATATATATATATATATTCTTTTATATATTAAAGAAAAAGGAGAAATTTATGGAGCTTAAGAATCCCACACTCTAATTTATGCTAGACCCATATTTTCCTCCTCTTGAGCTTGTTAGTGTCATTATTATTATTATTATTTTGAATGGTATATGAAAGTGCTAATTTCATTTTTTAAGATTAGAGAGAATAATGCTATGTTCACCGTAATATGATGAGATTAGTAATAGATTATCACAAAAGAAAGAGGCAATAGTTAATTTTCTACGAAAGTATTAGTCAAAATATAGTACTGTTGAAAAAGTGCAAGAAAGGTAGTATGCTATCCGCTTTGTATATTTTTTTTAAAATAAACTTAACTGGAAATGTGAATCAATTAGAATTCGAACTTGAGATTTCGGATACTAACCACAAAACTTTTTGCTATTTGCGTTAGGGGCGGTGGGTCAAATATATTCTTCTCAATAAACCTCTTTAATAATTTGAGTAAATCTCTCTCCTCATATCAGTATATCACCACCTTTGAGAAGCTTTCCATGAAATAATATTTGTACACCAAAAAAAAAAAAAAGAAAAAAAGGAAGAGAAAACACTTGTTAGGCACCATTACATTGACTCTGGTATCTAATAAGTTCTACCTACCAATGGATTTGAACCAATTAACTCCTTGCATATAAAAGCAATACTCTAATCACTGAGTTAGTGTATGCATAGACCTAATTAAATTGCATGCCTAGCTAAACTCTATTTTATGTTCCTTTTTTTTTTTTTTGGATTAAACAGGGATTTATCCTATTTTTGGAGTACAGTGGAACAAGGAGTAAAATCAGCACATACAGGAAAATGAATTACATAAGTTGAACCCACAATCCAAACTCAATCATCCCCCCAGGTGGATCTCCAGAACTATACTTCAGCCATAATGGATTTTTTCATTTCTTCGTGCGTGACTCGTCGATTGCGAAAGATCATCGAATTTCGCTCTTTCCAAAGAGCCCAACAGGCTGCAGTAAAACAGAGGTCGAATAGTGTTCTTGTAGTTCCCGACAGTATATATCTATTGCGATTTCACCGGGTTGGGATGTCAACCGCTCGGTTAATCACATGGTCTGCAGATGACGCGGCACTATCAAGGACCAAAGTCCAAACAAATCTCGAATAGATGCATCCAAAGAGGAGATGTTCCAGATTATCATCATGGGCGGAACATAGCATGCATATTGAAGGTCCATGCCATCCTCGTTTAGCAAGTAAATCGGCTGTCAAGAGCCGATTCCTCGCAGCTAGCCACATAAATACCTTGATCCTGAGCGGAATCTTGATCTTCCAAAGATGAGGCAGCCTACAGTCCTTGACTCCACCAAAGGCGAAAAAAGCATAAGCATTCCTAGTCGAGAAACGTCCTATTTTATGTTCTTAATTATCGCCGTTGAGGGATTCCACAACCACTTTAGCAAATAACGAATGAAATTTTTTGCAAAGATAATCTCCATTTAAATAAAATGATCACATCTGGCATCTATTTGCTTTGAGATTTGTGCAAGTTTACTGGATGGACAGTGGATGTGACCGTCTCCAAATGCACACCATTCCCACCAAATTTTGGTTCACAAGTAACCATCATAATTTTATATTATTAATTATTAATCCACCAAAGTTAAGCTTCTTAATCGAGCGTTAAGGAGCTTAATTAATTATGCATGACTTGTGCAAATATATGATTAAGCCTCGAAGGCAATTTTTTTTTTATTTTAGAATGAAATGAGAATGAGAATCTAATTTCTGTAAAATAAAAATTACTAGCGGAATCAGTAAATCTCGTTCCGATTCCAGAGATAAGAATAAGTGACACAAATGTGCCGTGAAAGTGTTTCCGTTCACAAGTCACCATTTGGTCTCCCACCTTACATATAAGTATATAACAGCGGAGAGCTTGGACAGGGAGAGCTCAACCAATTCACACTATTATAGGAACAAATAAACAAGAGCTTTTAGAAGAAGCCATTTCAGAGATAAAATAAAAGCGCTTCTTTGGAGAGCTTTTGAGCCATGGAAGGAGGAGAAGAAGGGGGGATGAGGAGGAGGAGGAGAGTGGTGGTGGTGGGCGGCGGCGTCGCCGGAGCCTTCCTCGCCAAGACCTTACAATCCGACTCCGATTTAGTCCTCATTGACCCGTAACGAGCTCTTTCCTTTTTTTTTTTTCTTCTGGCTCGAACTTTCTAAATTGTTGCAATTAAGTCTCAGAATCTAATTTAGTTAGCTAAATATTAATAGATTATGAACATAGAAGTGACGTTGGAGTATTGCGATTGATGATGCGATAGTAAACTAAGATGACATATCTATTCTATATCAATAATCTGGCAATATTTAGTCAATTAAATTAGATTGTGCAGCTTGACTGTAATCATTCAGAAAATTCAAGCCAGGAATTATTATAGTTTAAGAACCAAATGAGATTGTAATAGTCTCATTTGATTGCATAAAATGATGGAATTATATTGACATATGTTAGCTATTCAAAAGAACAAAATTTTCANATAATCTGGCAATATTTAGTCAATTAAATTAGATTGTGCAGCTTGACTGTAATAATTCAGAGAATTCAAGCCAGGAATTATTATAGTTTAAGGACCAAATGAGATTGTAATAGTCTCATTTGATTGCATAAAATGATGGAATTATATTGACATATGTTAGCTATTCAAAAGAACAAAATTTTCAAAGATAATTTTGTATGGTATTCAACATATATATAGTCTAAATTACCGTGAACATCCTCACATTTTCATATCATAGAGGAATTGGGTTACTATCCTCTTCATAGTTGCAAGGGAGTTAGCATGTTAATCAATGACAATGCAAATTTCCCTCCATTGTAAATGTTATGATATTTTAAGCTTTTTATGCACAAAAGAAGGTGTAATTAAACCATATGTCAATTACAACTCTACATTCAACTAACTGGGTAGGAGTTGTAACATACATTGGCTCACTCCATTTTCTAATGGTTATATACTCATCTGCAGTTGTATATTTCACCTGATCAATTCGCCATAGTTATCGATATGTCCCTACTTGTTTATCATCTTTTATGCAGTAACGCACTAAATTCTCGTCTTAATACGCGCCTTTTTGATGTTCCTTAATGTTATTACACTATCAGGAAGGAATATTTTGAGATCCCATGGGCCTACCTGCGAGCAATGGTGGAGCCGCCGTTTGCGGAGAAAATACTGATCAAGCACACCGACTATCTCACCAACGCGGTAATCGTCACATCGCGTGCGATCGGTGTAACAGAAACAGAGGTTTTGACCGATGAGGGGCGTTCGATCCCGTACGACTTTCTCATCGTAGCTACCGGTCACGCCGATCCTGTTCCGAGAAGCAGGAATGGCAGGATCGAGCAGCTCCGAGAAGGCACGTTTCATATGCTGCAATTTTTCGTTTAAAACATTCATCTAAATACAGCTAGAATGTGATTCAGATTTGATGATTCGAGAAAAGGATGGCAGATCCTTGAATTTCTCTAACTATTAAAGTGCTTTTTGGAATTTCAGAGCACGAAAAGATAAAGTCATCTAGCTCTGTCCTAATTATCGGAGGCGGTCGCAGGGGCGTCGAACTCGCAGGAGAGATTGCGAGCGACTACCCGGAGAAGAAGGTGACTCTGGTCCACAAAGGATCAAGATTGCTCGAACATCTAGGACCGAAAGCTTCTGTGAAAGCGCTGAAATGGTTAAAAAAGAAGGATGTAGAAGTGCTTTTCGAGCAAACAGTAGATCCAGGCTCCGTATCGGAGGGTCAGAAGGAGTTCAAAACATCAGCTGGGAAACCTGTTGCAGCAGATTGCCATTTCGTCTGCACCGGTTGGCCGTTGGCTTCCTCGTGGCTTCAAGAAACCGTCTTAGGCAAGAGCTTAGACGAGCACGGACGGTTGATGGTTGACGGGAATTTGAGAGTGAAAGGCCAAAAGAACGTATTCGCGATCGGAGATATTACCGATATCAAGGTAAGTACTGCATCTTACCAATGAGAATGATGTGTTTTGCGTAAAATGGGGATGGAATTATTGTGCAGGAACTGAAACAAGGATATGTAGCTCAGGCTCATGCAGCAGTGGTAGCCAAGAACGTAAAGCTGCTGATGAAGGGAGCTAAAGAAACCAAGATAGTCGCTTACAAGGCCGGTTCTGTGTTCGCGGTCATATCCTTGGGACGGAAAAGCGCGGTGGCTCAATTCCCTTTCGCGACTATAAGCGGGCGTGTGGCCGCCATGACCAAATCCAAGGACTTGTTTGTGGCATGGACGAGGAAAACCATGGGGTTAAGCCCCTAGTACGTTGCAGTATGTGAAAAACACTTGCTGAGTCAAGTTGTGTGTATCTGTATCTCAATAGATGCATGCTAATGCCAGATCCTACATGCGTACATTAGAAAAATATGTGTGCAAGTTTCTTCAAAGACATATAAAACATAGATTTTATAAGCATTCGTCTGCACGCAAATCTTCTCCTACTAATGCTATTGACCATGTTAGTGTGACTCCCCAACTTCTCAGGGGTTCACCTATTCTAGAACTACTCCTGTCCTAGCATGCTTAACTCTCTTAATTTCTTGGGCCTAGTCACCATAAAAAATACTTAAGCCGGATTAAGAGTTCTAATCCTATTATATCTTATATATAGGACTATCTGGGGTCTCGCAATCTCCCCCCTCTTTAAACCCTGACATTCTTGTCATGCTCAGACTCGCAAATATCAGACGATGTGAAACTCGTCTCGCTAGCCTTGCATTCCCACCCCGACTCAGTCGAAACTCATCTCACACTTCCGGCTGGTAATTGGCTCTGATACCAACTGTAACGCCCCAATTTTCCAGAGGGTCATCCATCCTGGGACTACTCCCGTCCTAGCATGCTTAACTCTCTTAACTTTTTAAATTTAGCCATCACCCAAAATACTTAAGCCTGATTAAGAGTTCTAGTCATATTATATCTTATATATAGAACTATCTGAGATCTCACGGTTAGTGTTAATTTCAATTTTAAAGATTGGAAAGGATTTTTATTTTTTTAACAAAAGTATTGTTGGAGTAGAACTGCTCAAAAAGCCCCAGATATATTCTTTTGAGTAAATTTCTCTCCTCATGAGACCATCTCTGGAAAGCTCTCTAAAAAATAATAATTGTACACAGAAAAAAAAAATGGTCCACATATGATATATGCCTAAGAAGTACTAAATATTTTTTGTTTAATTAATCCTTATATATATAAGTCCACTTTTGGCCAACCAATTATTTTGTGTAGACAGGGTGGCACATCATTTAAACATGCCAACCTCTTGTACTAACATAATTAGATAATTAGATGCCCTTGGAGTTTATATGCTTATTTATTTTAGAAATATGTCCAAAGGCTTTTATTAAAATATAGGATCTTAATTATGAGAAGATAACATTCCGGTTCGAGAGGGTCTGGCTCTCTAAGGAGGATTTCACCAACAAAGTTCCAATTTGGTGGAACGAGGTGGCAAATAAGGAGTCGGCTATCCTCACTTTGACGGCAAAACTCAGACACTGTAGGGTCAGGATGAAGGAATGGTGTAAGACGAATTTTCATAGTTTAGACAACGCTATCAAGTGTCTCCAGGCGGAAATCCAACGGATTGACTAGTTTGAGGAACGGAATATCCTGACGCAGGATTTACGGGACAAACGGGTAGACCTCTTATCTCAACTTCAGATAATACTTAAGGAGGAGGAAATTCTCTGGAAAACGAGAGCGAAACAGCATTGGCTTAAAGAAGGGGACAACAACACAAAATTCTTTCATGCGGTGGCGAATGGATGGAAGCGAAGCAACACAATAGAGTTTATTGAAGATGACACGGGTAGACAAATCTCCAATGACGTTCAAATGAGAGCCCATTTCTTTCAGTCCTTCAAACGACTGTTTGGCCAGGAAGATGATGGCCCTTCTTTAATAGGAGATTGGGGTGACTTGTGTAGTGAGGACACCCTAGATAACCCGGGAGCCCTTACTACTCCTTTTACAATGGAAGAGGTGAAGAAGGCAACCTTTCAATTGGGCGGTGAGAAGGCACCTGGACCGGACGGTTTTCCTCTTATTTTCTTCCAACACTTCTGGGAGAGAGTTAAGGAGAACATTTTTAATATCTTCTTAGATCTGCAAAATAACGTTTTGCTTACGACCTCGACAGATTATGCTTACGTTTGTCTCATTCCGAAAAAGGAAGGAGCGAGTAAAGTCGAACACTTCAGACCGATAAGCCTCATAAATGGAATTCAGAAGATCATATCGAAAGTGCTGGCGAATAGACTTGCGGCCATTTTACCGACGATTATATCTCCGGCCCAGTCGGCCTTTTTGAAAGGACGTCTACTAGCTGACTCCTTCGTTACTGCAAGTGAACTCCTTAATTGGTCTGCTAAATCCGGTAAGGAGTGTGTCAGCATTAAAGTCGATTTCGAGAAAGCCTACGATAACGTGAGATGGAACTTCCTACATGGTTTAATGAGGTGGCTTGGGTTCAGTGAGACATGGTGGTCATTTTCTCGAACAATGTATCTGCAACGCCAAAATAGCTGTATTGGTAAACGGAACGCCGACAATGTGGTTCAAAACTAGGAAGGGGCTGAGACAGGGAGACCCGCTTTCCCCCTACCTTTTCATCCTGGTGGCTGATTGTCTTACCAGGATCACGGAAGCAGCTAGGAAGAATAGCCTGATTCAAGGAATCGGCCCTTCGGCAAATTGCCAGACAGTACTTCTTCAGTACGCAGACGATACGTTATTTTTCTCGGAGCCAAAGAAGGGTGCAATGCGGAATCTGCTGTTCATCTGGAAGATATTTGAATGGGCCTCAGGTCTCAAGATAAATACGAATAAGACGGAACTAGTCTACTTGGGACCCAATGTTAGTAGAGCTAGTAGACTCGCCGATATTTTGGGATGTAGAGTAGGCAAGCTACCATTTCGGTACTTGGGACTGACTCTCCTCACCAGAACCCTTCGGAAGGAAGATTGGGTCCCGATTATCAATCGTATTCAGGCACGTATAGAGGGTTGGAAGGCAAAACTCCTCTCTCACGGGGGTAGACTGATCCTGGTCAACTCGGTACTTTCGAACCTACCGCTATTCTACTTCAGTATATTCAAAGCGCCGCAATGGGTGCTGAACCGTATAGAAGGCTTGAGAAGAGCGTTTTTCTGGAAAGGTAGTTCGAAGATTACAGGGGGTTCATGTCTGGTGAGTTGGAAACTAATCTGTAGAAGCAAAAAAGAAGGGGGACTAGGAGTCAAAGACATGGAAGCAACGAATACGGCTCTACTATCCAAATGGTGGTGGCGCTTCTTCAAAAAGCCGAATCAGCTATGGGGGAGGTTGATTAAATCTTTATATTATACCAGAAAAAGGCCGTTATATGAGGGAAGAGCCTTCCGACCCCACTCCCAGTGGTGGAGAAGTGTGGTGAGATGTCGAGAAGTGTTCAGATGTGGTGTTTCGTACGCGCTCGGCAACGGGAAAAATATCAGGCTGTGGTCAGATATTTGGATAGAAGAAACCCCTCTCAGTACTAGATTTCCATGTATTCATTCCAGTGTTGTCAACAAGGAGGCCACAGTTTCAAAATGCTGGAATGATAAAGAGTGGAGATGGCGTTTTATAACCAGAACCCTTATTGCGAATACAGACAGTGACGCCCGCCGGCAGAGGACTGTGCTCAAAAATCTGATTGCTCAGTATAGTCCATCGGATACACCAGATACAATTAAGTGGAGATGGACTACGAATCAAATCTTTACGGTCAAATCGCTTTACGAGTTCATCACTGATGCAGGGCAGAGAGACTCCGTCTATGTTCACCTCTGGAGGCTCAGAATTCCAGTCAAAATCAAAATTTTCATTTGGATACTTCTCCGCAAGAGATTGCTTACCGCAGACAGAATTATCCGAAGAGGGGGTCACGTTGATCCGTATTGCATTTTTTGTGCTATAATAGCACAAACCTGTGATCACCTTTTTCGGGAGTGTATATTCGTCAGATACCTTCTACTTTGCACGGGAGTTGCAGACATAAGCGAATCGGAAGTAGGGGGTGTCAGGAGGATATGGGCTGAATTAGGTAACATCCACAATGCCGAGTTGAGAGCAAAAAGTCTAACCCGATTGGCGGCAATCTAGTGGGTGGTATGGACAGAGCGAAACAACAGGATCTTCCGTGAGGGGAGCCTTAATGCTATCCGGGTTCTTGAACGAGTCACTTCTTTGATCACAGATTGGATTGAGGTCAGGTAACCAGTTCTTCGGACTGAGGAGTTTCTCCCTTTTGTATCTTATTTGTAAGGGTAGCTATAGGGCCCTTTCGTATCTTATTTGTAAGGGTAGCTATAGGGTAGTCTAGATTTTCTATTGTATTTTTGTAATTGTTGGATTCGCTTCGGAGGCCCTGGCTGCCTCCAATATGTAAGCCTAGTTCATTTTGCTTAATGAATGAAGCAGGTAGCAAGTTACCTATTTCTCAAAAAAAAAAAAAAAAAACATTTTAGAGAAACATTTGAGAACAACCCCTTAAAGAAAAGAAAAAAAAACGAAAAGGTGATGGTCTCTGAAGGTGGAAAAGAACCAAAGAAGAAAATATAAGATATATAACAAAACCACTATAAGAAGCAAGCATCACAATTTAGTATTAATCACTTATCCACCAAGTTAAGCTTCTTAATTAAGCATTAAGGAGCTTAATTAAGCATGGCTTGTATAAATGAATATGATTAACCCTCAAAAGCAATTTGTTCAAGGGCAAAGTTTACAGAATAGCCCCCGTACTATCCTAATAATTTTATTTGGTTTCTGTGCTTTTAACTTAGTAAATCTACAATACATTTTAATCAAAAACTTTTTTTTTTGTTGTGTATGTGTGCGTAAAATGACTCCTTTAATTTTCCTTGAGCAAATCGCAATACCGGATAAGTTCAGGGGCTCTCACGCATTTTCCACCCATGCCACCTCAGCAGTGGCGCCATCCAACGTCACGACCGTTGGAAATCAGAAGAATCGGACGGTCCTGATCCACCATTTGGTCTCCGCCCCTCTCTTATACATAAATGAAACAGAGGAGTGCATAAGCCAATTCACATTTGAAGCGTACGTAAAAAAAAGCCATTTTAGAGATCAAAAAAGGAACCAAACAACAAAAAAAAGAGCGCTTTTGGAGAGATTGAGAGGCATGGAAGGAGGAGAAAGGGAGGAGAAGAGGAGGGTGGTGGTGATCGGCGGCGGCGTCGCCGGAGCTCTCCTCGCGAAAAACGTACAATTCAACTCTGATTTGGTCCTTATTGACCCGTAATGAGCTCTTTCCCTCCTCTCTTTCTCTCTCTCTCTTCTTTTTTTTTTCATAACCATTAATTCTTTTTTTTTGTAAAAGTAATTAATACCATGTTGGTTAGTGATAAGGATTCTTACTTGTATATAATATAATCATAATATGCAAGAGCAAGAGCTTCTTTCTCTTTTGATATGGTGTCAGAGTCTGATTCACATCTACTTTCTTTTCTGCGCGTAGTTTTATTTCGATTATGATTTCATTTTGCTCTCATCGTAGTTTTGTTGATTCTTATCTCACTGGGCTCAAGATTGCGGCTTGAATTAAATGAAAATTAATAATAATAAAACTAGGAGTTTGAAAAGACATATTCAAAATCTCCTGCTCTGTTAGCGGATGAGAGAACTGAATATTGTGAACTGTTCGATAATTTGAGCTAATTTGTGGTTGAAACTTTGTGGTGTTATTTTACTAATGGGTTTAGTTAGAGGGCCATTTAAAGTGTTTCATGATAAAATCAGGGGAAAATTGGTTCTCTAATTGGAAAGTTGGGTTTTTTTTAATCTCACTTGATTGCATAAGATAAGGCAATTGTTTTGACATATGTTGGCTATTCAAAAGAACAAAATTTTCAAAGATATTTTGTTTGAAATTCAACATATATATGGTCTAAATTACAGCGATGTTCTCATTAAGTAACAAAGAAATTGGAAGGATTGATTACTATTACACGATTAGATGCAAATAACAAAGAAATTGGGTTAATGCTCTCTTCATAGTTTCAAGGTGATTAGCAAATTAATCAATGGCAAAGCAAATTCCCCTCCACTATAAATGATCTGATATTTGAGCCTTTATAGTATGCTAATTTAGCACATGATATGGTTGGTAATAGTTATGTAAATTACTTGTATAAAATAATGCATGTTGTATGAATAAAATACTTATGCCTTGCAACTTAGTCTTATATGACAGCTAGATCATCACAAGTCTTATATGACAGCTAGATCATCACAATTCTTCAAACATCTCTATCAATAAAATGTGAGTTGTAACAGATATTGATAACAATCATTGACCTACTCCATTTTTCTAATGATTATTTACTCATCTGTAATTGCACATTTCACCTGATCAGTTCGCCGTATTTGTCGATATGTCTTTTTCTATTTATCATGTTTTACGGCATAACGCGTTAAATTCTTGTCTTATTAAGTTCCTTTTTGATGTTTCTGAATGTTATTACACTGTCAGGAAGGAATACTTTGAGATCCCATGGGCCGACCTACGAGCAATGGTGGAGCCGCCGTTTGCAGAGAAAATACTGATCAAGCACACCGACTACCTCACCAATGCAGCAATCGTCACATCACGTGCGATCGGTGTAACAGAAACGGAGGTTTTGACCGATGGGGGCCGTTCGGTCCCATACGACTTCCTCGTCATAGCTACCGGTCACGCTGATCCTGTTGCAAGAAGCAGGAACGACAGGATCGAGCAGTTCCGAGAAGGCAGATTTTACTACTTCAGATCTCTTGCTAATGCTGAATTGTCAATATTTTTTTTAGTTGTTACATTTTTCTTTTTGTATACAGTGAACTAATCATTCACACAATTATAGCATAACAAAGGGCTATTAAGTACTTACCAATCATGATGACATTGTTATCCTTCTCGGATATCCATTTTATATTTAATTTAGCGAATATATATATATTGTTCATCTCAATTCTCTACATTACATGATTCTCGAAAAGTAGTCACATCCTTGTTTTTCTCTTAACTTTAAAGTGCTTTTTTTGAATTTTCAGAGAACGAAAAGATAAAGTCGTCGAGCTCTATCCTAATTATCGGAGGCGGTCCCACCGGCGTCGAACTCGCTGGCGAGATTGCAACTGACTACCCAGGAAAGAAGGTGACTCTGGTTCATAAGGGATCAAGATTGCTCGAATATATAGGACCGAAAGCTTCTGTAAAAGCGCTGAAATGGTTAAAAGAGAAGAATGTCGAAGTGCTTTTTCAGCAAACAGTAGATCTAGAGTCGATATCTGACGGTCAGAAGGAGTTCAAAACATCGGCAGGAAAATCAGTTACAGCTGATTGCCATTTCGTTTGTATTGGTCGGCCGTTGGCTTCATCATGGCTCAAAGAAACCATCTTAGGCAAAAGCTTAGACGAGCATGGACGATTGATGGTTGACGAGAAATTGAGAGTGAATGGTCAAAAAAACATATTTGCCATCGGAGATATTACTAATATCAAGGTCAGTATTGAATTTTACCGATGCGAATGATGTTTGCAAAAGTAAGAAATATATCCACTGTGTTATACGTAAACGGGGATGGAAATGTTGTGCAGGAACTGAAACAAGGATATCTAGCTCAGGCTCATGCAACATTGGTTGCTAAGAACTTGAAGCTAATAATGAAGGGAGTGAAAGAAACCAACCTAGCCGCTTACAAGGCCGGTTCTGCAATCGCGATCGTTTCCTTGGGAAGGAAAAGCGCAGTGGCTCAATTCCCTTTCGCGACTATAAGTGGGCGTGTGCCCGGCATGATCAAATCCAAGGACTTGTTTGCGGCAAGGACGAGGAAAACCATGGGGGTCGACCCTTAAACTTGCGACTCGAGTTGTGTGTATGACTATCTTAAGTTGTGTGAATTGATAAGATAGAATTTGTCGAAGTGATATTAAAAGGGTGTTGCAATGTCTTTGTTTTTGTTTTTGTTGTTGTTCGGTTAGTTTTATCATTCTTTTTGGTTGGCTTGGAACAAATATGTTTTTTCATAGATTCGGCTTGTGTTATGGGTTGTAAATAACCCGGTGTTGATTGAAATAAAATTTTGTTTTCTTTTCTTTTCTCATGCTAGAAGGACAACAAGTTTGAATATTAGAAATAGACACATTATAATATTTATAAACTTACTGTACATGAATAAAATCAAACTGCAGGTGTTTGAAACAACTCAGGTGAAGCAGCATAAATATAGCACTGAAACTTTGAAATACAAAGCACACTTTGAGTGTTCAGACACTGCAATATCCATATGAACATAAGCAACAAGAAAAACCAACAAAACATCAAGCCTTAAGTTCTTTTAATCATGCACACACCCAAAGAGCGAAATACGAAAAGGAAAAGAAAAGAGCAAGCAACATAATAAAGTTTAACACAAGTAGTCTGAGAGAAGATTCACAGAAACAAAAGAAGAAATCTAAATAGCTTATTATCTTTTTGTTTCTGATGTCATACCTTTTCAGAGGGGAGTTCAGATGAGAGGAACTTCTCATCCTCTTCAAACAGTTGCAGGTTCTTCGCCTTCAACAAGAACTCGACGGCCGCTTCGTCGAAATCCAACAGCGAACCAATCTTGATAATCTCGGCAAGCGAATCGATCTGATCAGCCCTGTCAAACAGCAAGCCTCTGGACACCTCGTCGGAGAAGAACGTCGCGAACTCAATCCTCTCTTTATTTCCCGATGACCCATCAATCCTCTGCACGATCAGCTTCGAGTCTTCTTTCTCCCACCTGCACATCTGGCTTTCTTTCACAGTTAAATCCCTTCCTGAGGAGAGCTTAAGCTTATAGCTCGCCGCGATCTGCTCGTTAGTCTCCAAGACTTCAACATCGAGAAGGGACCGAACAATTCGATGCCGCTCTTCACCACTTATATCAAGCAAAGGATCGGCGAGAAAAGCAAGGCAGGTTTTCATCAAACCAGTCTTATTGATCATCAAATTCTTCGCATCAACTTGGCTGACATTGCCGCTTTCCAGTGAGTGCGATTCATCATATTCCACAGCCTCAGAAATCTTTCTAACCCCGATGCTGCTGTAGATTAAGTTTAATTTGGCCCGTGAAATTGTCGAGGGATACCAGATGAAGATAGACTCTTCAGATGCCTCGTCGAATAAATCCTTTAGCAACAGATCGTCGGGGATGAAGACATCTTCCTTGTCGGATAGTAAGATCCCATTTTTGGCATTTACCGGAAGTTTAGCAACACAATCCAGAAGACGTTTCTCGGTATCTGCATTCCAATTCTTTGCAATGAAACACCAGAAAGCAGAACAGTCGGCGGGCTTCACATCTAAGACCGACATTTCCCAGACACTCCAAAGCATGCAGTAGTCTTCGACCGTAGGATTACTCTTAACTCCGAGGACATTGGAGAAGAACCCGAGTAAGCGCTTCTCATAGTGCTTTTCCAACACATGAAGCTGCGACCTGAAGAGATTGTTCTTGTCATGGAGCACGCAGCTTCTCGAAGACACCCACTCCCCGCTGTCGCTTCCACTCGGGATCCAAATCCAATTGGCAGATCTACTTTCCGGAGTCCATTCAAATTCTTTCAAGAAGCTGTACACTCTGGAAATAGTAGTCAGCGAAGAGTGGCTTTTCAGATGCCGCGCGATCAATGAGCACCCTTGGCTGATTTCTACTGTCACTCCGATTTCTTCGAGCTCATTTTTATAGGACGAGATTTCCGATCCGTAGAATGCTTCATCGATGAAAGGCCCGTCTTCCCTCTGAATGAAAGAGCACGACTTCGAATCGAACAATATGCACTCATCTGGGTATTGATAACCCATGGCTGTCTTCAACCACCTCTTACAGATTCTCTGCGCGAAGTCTTTAGGAAAGACTTTGTGTGTTTTCTTCCAATTGCGAATGCACTTCAGCACTGAGATAACATTAGCTGGAGTTATAGCTGAAGGATTACTAGGAATGTTAAGCCCCGTTACGACAAAATTCGCTCCCTCATCCGGTTCGCATGCTACGCCCAAAGACTTAAGCTCACTTTTGTACCGACATATCTCCTTGCCCAACCCATTGCAAGAATCGCTGTCGTCGATGAACGGTAGAACGGCCATCGGAGAGACAGATTCCCATCGTGAATCAAATAGAATCGAGTCCACCGGAGATCTAAACCCCATCTTGGTGTGTAACCATTTCTCGGACCGCATGCAAACTACAAGATCAAGAGGTAGATTGCTTGACCTGTCCTTGAGATGACGATAAGACGCCAATAATGCTAATACATTCTTCTTCGTCAGAGAAGACGAGGATACGAGCTGCTTGAATTGACGAGCAATAGCCTTTGCAGCTTCTTCCAAGTTAAGAACCACCCCAACTTTCGTCAGCTCTTCTTGGAATGATCTAATTCGATCTCCGTAGAAACCCAAATCAATCAGCGGAACTCCGTCGACAACCTTTACGAGGCATTCCCATTCTGAGTCGACCAACAATGTTTCTCCTGGAGTTTTGTAGCCAAGATTAGTCTTAAGCCATCTCAGTTCTTTCAGCTTCTTCACGAAATCTCCCGAAGATGCCACATGTCGAACACACATGAGTATCAGTATAACAGCGTCGGCGGCGATCAAAGTTGAAGATGGTTTAAAGTTATCAACTAAAATCTGGTAATTGCCGTTGAATCGGACTATAACACCGAGCAACTCGAGCTCCGTCTTGTAGTTAATGATTTCGTCACCGTAGAACTCGATATCAATAAAAGGGAGATTACTGATATAGGAAGCCGTCGTCCATTCAGAACCGAAGAGAATTGAGCCGGCCGGGGATGAATAACCGAGGCGAGTCTTTAGCCACCTGCAAACAGAAAATAAGTTCTCAGAACAAAAAAAACAACACGAAAGGGAGAAAAGTCGAAATATCCACCTGCCATTTTTGATGCTCTGGATGAGGTGCTCAGGAGGCAGAAATTTCTGTCGAAGAAATCTAATCAATTGAAGCAGTGAAACCACATTTGCTCTTGTCAAAGTACAATTAGCTGCCATTGACATGAGATGCGCGCCGATATACGTCAACGCCTCCGAGAATTCAAACCTCACTCCGATTGTTCTCAGTTCTTCCTTGTAACTGCCGATTCGGTCTCCGTAGAATTGCTGGTCGATCATCGGTATATCAACCAATACGGACTGAATCTGAAGCAAACTTCCCCAATTTTCGTTAGAGAGAAAGGACTCTGACGGGGGCTTGTAACCGACTGATGTCTTCAGCCAACTTCCGTGCTTTACGCAATTCAAGAACCTGACAGGCAGTTGCACTCCGCTCGACCTTAGATTTCTAATCCATTCTAGAAGCAACAGCGCATTGTCCTTTGTCAAAGGAGAAGCGACGGTCGGAAACGCGGCATCAGGAGGACGGATATAAGGCACATCGGCGGCTTGAGCGTATTTTTTTAGAAACCCCAAGAGCTGATTTTCGGATGTACGATTTCCCGCAAAGTTTCCGCCGCACAAGTAATCTGCTCCGAGTTCGACGTAGTTTTCACCTCTCCACGGATTCGAGCCCATCAATCTGACCCACTTGCTCCCTTTAGCAGGAACAAGAATCCGAGCCGTTTGCGTGATCACGGACCCGTAGTTATCCACGAGAGGCATCGAACAGCACAATTCGTTCATGTACCATTCCGGTATGTAGTTCCTCGCAGCCGAGTGGTATACAAAGTGGGTGAAAGCGATCACTAGCCGTCGATCCTTCAGTGCTTTCGCAACAAGAAGCGCATAATTGTATACACTTACAACCTCCACTTTCGCGTGCATCTTGAGCCAGTCCATCAATGTTCCCTGCTTAGAGAATGCTTTTAGAGATTTCTGCGTGCTTTCCGGCATAAAGAACCGATCAGAAGCGTAAGCCAATTCCTTATTCCAGTCGATAAGCCAGGAAACATGGCTCGTATCGGCCGCGGTGCATATCCGATCGCTATATTGCGATGCTCTGTATATGCTCCAAAAGGATACCCCCCCGTTTGCGTCCACATACTTGAGGAGAGGTTTATGCCAAATGCTCGTCCTCGCAAAATCAGCCGACCAATTATCGGCTATGAAACACAGAAGCTCCAAGTAAACTTCCTCGGCGAGTTCCTTCACGAGACCGCATCCTTCGATGCACTTTCCATACCATTCCGAATCGACATATCGCACTCCGAGAAAGCCCAAAGTATCTTCATAATCTGCAGTATCAAGATGGGAGCTCAGGATGTAAGTTCCGTGAGACGACAAACTCTGCAAATCCACCCCCGAGCTTCCGGCCTCGATCAGTATATTCCAGAAGGCCGGTTTCAGCCGACTGACGTCGCGGGGCTTACAAAACATCCTCTGTGCCGAATAGGACTGGCACGGCATTATATGCTCTTCAACTACTTTGCTCTTGATGATCTCCCGGACCGAATCCAGCACGGGGATGGACGACGCGCGGACGGGCAGAAATTTGAACGAGAAGGGGAGGGAAATCGCGGGAGCGGCTTCATTGGTTTTGAGTTGCGCGACGAAAGCGTTGACGAAAGCAGAAGGCACGCAGCCGAGGATGCCTCTGTTCCACGGGCTGTCCAAAACTATCGACTCCCGCGAGGATATCAGGAGGAAGTCTGCCTGAATTATGAAGGGGAAGCCGGTCACCATCTCCGTCGGCAAGAATGCGTAGACGCCGGGATGCCTCGTCCTGCTGCTCAGCCGGTGTCCCAACGGAAACGCGAGGATGATCACCCACTCATCGACTTCTGCTCTTTTACTCACTCTGCATTCGGGCTTGACGGGGAACTTCTGCTTCCACATGTAGTAACTGCACTGCTGGTCCCCATCCTCGTTAGCGGATAAGTGGAGAGTGAAAGACTCGGCGTCGATGTTCTTCCTCGTCCGAAAGTTCTCCTCGCTGGATATCGATATTTCGGTGACCGAAGCGAGCTTGGGATCGCTGCTGAATTCTCTGAAAGAGAGCCTTCGAATTTTCGACAGAAACAGGAGGATCTCAGGGTGCAGGCCTGACAGCTGCTGTTTCACCGCGCCGACTTTCTCGGCCTTGAGAGGCAGGATGATGGCCGTGGTCGGGAGGCTCTTGAATGAGCCGTAGATCTTCTGGATGTCGGAGAGGCTCGGATTCTCTTCGACCCACTCGGGGACGATGAATCCGACGCCGCATTCCGGCGACGGCTCTTCGCTGAATTTGATCTGATACCCGTTGCTGAAGATGTGGGGCTGGCTGGAGATCAGAAACACGCTCTTGAACCCGATACCTGCAGAACAAAATCCAGTTTCAGCACAGCATGTTCTGGTTTATCAAAAGACTAGCAAGCAAGAAGCAATTCCCTCAGAAAATTGAATTTCAGTCTGAACTATCAGAACAGATTAGATTCACAACCCATCCAGTTAATAATAGAAACTTGCACACCAGTAATACAGAATCGAATTGAACTTCTTTTTTTTTTTTCTTTTTTTGTTTCCTAGCTTAATCTACACAAAATGCTAAATGAATCTATCCAAATATACCATTTCATTTGGAAGTATTGGATATACAGCAAAGTAAATAATGGACATTAAAAAAAAAAAATAAATAAAAAACCTTAATATTTAAGCAGTTGTAACTTTTTTTTTTTTTGAGAGGAAGGTAGCACGCTACCCGCTTCATTCATTGATCGGTGAATTAAGCTACAGGTGTGGGGCAACCGGGCCCCGAGGAAAAAAAAAAAAAAAAAAAAAAAAAAAAAAAAAAAAAGTACTAAATAGATTCGTGCAGCAGTTCCCACTCCTTCAACAGTCTCTTGAGGCTGCTTACCGCCCCTCCTGGGTTAGGACCGATGTTCCGAAAGATCGTATCATTCCTGGTCTTCCAGATAATCCACCAACAGCCTACTAGTTTAGTGAGACCGGAACGCTTGTTCTGACGTACGTTTTTCACCCTCCACCTGTCCCAAACTAGGTTCACATCGACCCCCAGATCAAGCGCTTGGACGTCTTCCACCCCTGTCACCAATACAAACTTACCGAATACACACCTGGTGAATAGATGATCCGCTGATTCGACCTCCACCCCACAAAGCACACAGGTTGGATCCTGAATCCACGCTCGCTTGACTAGCCTATCTCTTGTGAGGATCCTTTTCTTGAGGAGCAGCCACAAGAAAACTTTAACTTTCAAGGGGATTTTGAGGCTCCAAATACCGGCGGCTCGTTCATCTCTCGTTCCGCCGTCCGCCAAAACCGAGTAGGTGGATTTAACTGAGAATTTGCCATCTGGGCTCCATCTCCAAAATACCCTATCCGATCCCTGCTCGACGGAGAAGCTAGAAACCTTTTGCACTAGTTCCGAGATACCTGGTACCCTCCCGAGAGCTTGTCCCACCTCCATTCCCAGAATCCTGGACCAGTTCCAATTTCCCCTTGTAAAGCAGTCGCTTACTCTAAGATTTTTCCCCACCGACTCTTGGTAAGCTTCCGGGAACAGCCGGCTCAGTGTTTTCTCCCCACACCACCGATCCTGCCAGAAATCAATGCTACACCCGTTGCCAAGAGAAAACGTCGTCCCCCATTTAAAGATGGTAGATACCGAAAGGTTGCCTTTCCACCAGCTGGAGAATGGCCTGAAGGATGTACCTTCCCTGAGGGGTATTCTTCTGCGATAGTACAAATCACGTGTTAGCTTATTCCACAGTAAATCAGGTTCAGTGTGGAATTTCCACCACCACTTGGTCAGGAGGGCCTGATTCATGATCTCCACATCCAAGATCCCTAACCCCCCTTCTTCCTTGGTCCTGCAGACGTTTTTCCAAGCCACCAAACGTCCCATACCAGCATTATCACGACTACCACTCCAGAAAAAATCTCTTCTCATGGCTTCGATCCGCTTAACCACCCAAGCGGGTGCCTTGAACACTGATAAGTAATATAGAGGTATGCTGGTTAACACTGCATTGACCAGGATAAGTCTACCTCCCCTAGAAAGAAGTTTAGCTTGCCAACCCTCAATTTTACTCTGAATCTTCTGAATGATCCCAGTCCATACTACCTTGGAAGGTGGTTCAGGGGAGAGAGATAAGCCCAAATATATGGATGGGAGGGTGCCGACTCTACACCCGAGAGTACTAGCTAACCTCATTCCTTTACCTTCCTCCTTCCCCAGGTAGTAGAGCTCCGACTTTTTCCTATTGATTTTCATACCAGATGCCCATTCAAATAGCCGCCATAGGAACCTTAGATTTTTCATGTACCTGTTTCTAGCCTTGCAGAAGAAGAAAGTGTCATCCGCGAACTGAACGAGAGTGACCTTACAAGCCTCGGACGGGCCAACTCCTTTGATGAGATTGTTGTTGGTTGCCTCTTTGGTCATTCGTGCCAAACATTCCGCCACCAATAGAAAGAGGAACGGCGAAAGTGGGTCCCCCTGTCTAATGCCTCTCCTCGTCTTAATCCAGTTGGTCGGTTCGCCGTTCACAAGGATCGCCACTTTCGCATCACACACACATGCTTCTATCCAACCGCACCATGTATCACTGAATCCCCACCAGCGTAAAATTTGAAAAAGGAACGGCCACAGAATCCTATCGTAGGCCTTCTCAAAGTCCACCTTAACCCCCACGCCGTCAACCGCCTTTTTAATCCCCCAACTAACAAGCTCGGAAACACAGGCAAAAGCATCGGTAATGTTCCTGCCTTTCAAAAAGGCTGATTGGGTTGGGGATATCAAGCCCTTCATGACTTGTTCTAATCTGTTGACCAAAACCTTAGATATTATTTTTTGAATCCCGTTCAACAGACTTATTGGTCGAAAATCATTAGCCGTCGCGGCCCCCTCCTTCTTGGGAATAAGCGTAATGAAGGTATAGTCAATAGCGGCGGAGGAATGTCTCCCCTCGTACAGTTCCTGAAAAACGCTCAGTAAATCCTCCTTGACCGTGTCCCAGAACCTTTGGTAGAACATAAGAGAAAAGCCATCCGGTCCTGGTGCCTTGTCACCCCCCAACTGGAACACTGCTTGCTTGATTTCTTGTAAGTTAAACGGCTCGGTCAACCTCGAGAGATTGGTATCAGCTACTCGGTTGGACGTGAATAGCCCGGTCCAGTCCCCAAATGAAGTCGGGTTTGACGCGTCGGGAGTGAAGATTGACTTAAAGTAACGGTAGAAGTAGTCTCGCTTATCCTCTTGTTAGGAGGGAAGCATTATCTATCTAACATGTGTAAAGGGCCGTTTGGTTTAAGGTTTATAATATTTTAAAAATATTATATATTTTATACTTAGAATGACTAGTCTGTTTTTTATTTTATCAAGCCACTTTGGTTTGGATGTCATTAGAACTAGTTTATTCGTATGAATGGCCTACTAATGATTCTCGTCAAATATAAAAATAAAAATATCTCATATTTCCATGATTCCCACCATCCAGAATCTATAATAATTTTACTACTTCACAACATCTTTTATAATTACTCAACTTGAATTGAATGGTAATGATTTAAATATTATCAATAAAAAAATATGAAGGATTATCGAAATATTAAAAAATTTGAACCAAACAGTCCCTAAGCGTAAAGTATTGTTACATTTTATAAAACATAATAATTTTCTTTTCATCTCAGAGAGAGAAAGGGAGCATACTATAGGCTTCGAACTTAAAATTTTGGATATCAATAATCAAGTATTTTACTATTTGTGCTAAGGATGGTTGGTAACACGAATACATGATGATATTAATTATTTATCCAAAAAAAATCAATTTAATAAAAAATAATTTAGAATTAGAAGTATTATGCTCTAATATCCTGCACTAATGTCCACAATGAATATGATGAAGCGGTTAGGGTGAAATGGAAATCAAACTGAAGTCCTCCTAAAACGGAGGAAATTAAAATAAGATATCTTCGATACTATATTACTTAAAAGATCGATCTGATATAAAACGGACTCAGAACTAGTGTGACGTATAGTACTTTGTCATCCTACTTAACTCTAGATTCCTAGAGTGAAACAAAAATAGAACGACAGAATTGTAGGAGATGCTTAGGGTGCTCAACTAACAACTAGCTACCTTTCTCTCCGATGTAGCCGCGGTGGCGGACGCCCTTCTTGGTGGACTTGCCGACGCGGCAGATGGATTCGACGTTGGCCGGAGAGAATCCCTTCTCGTTGTTGAACACCAGCAGGGTCGCCTCCGCCCCCGTCGCCGTCACGTCCTCCATCGTGATCACGAACTCCAGCGCCGCCTCCGCCTCCGCCGGGTACTCGTTGTCCTCCGCATTTTGCGCGCGCGCAATGCAAAGCAACCATCATTATCAATATCATTTTTGTCACTTACTTTTTATGACTACTGTATGTTTGACAGCACATCATCAGTCTATAAAAATAACATAAATATATGTAGAAAGAGAGTTAAGCTAAAATACTATTGGTAGCAAACGAGTTCTACTGTTATCCATTTATTTTCGATGATAGAGTTTCCAAATTGACGATCAGTATCGTTGAATATGATCTATACCATATGAAGTATTTAGAAATCAAATTTCAAATCTTTTCGATATCATTCGCCTAGTGATCAAAAGATTTCAAATTTTGTAATTTTAATAGTCGATATGAGGCATTTTCTCGTTTAACGGCGTAAAGATATCCAAATCGATTGAATTTTTTGTAAAAAAATTTTAAACTATTTAAAACAAGATCTATACTCTTGATCTTGGTTACAAGACTCCTATCATCATTTTTTAAGGAATATTTATTTTCAGCCATTCATTTTTATATCCACTCGATGGATGAGAGAACAATATCAAAAATATATGAAATTTGATTTCTAAACACTTTAAGTTGTATAGATCGTATTCAACAATGCCGATCGTCGATTTAGAGGCTCTATCATCGAAAACAAATAAGTGACAACAAAACACGTTTACTGTTAGCATTCTAGTTCAATTCTCTTTCTCTCTCTCAATATATATATATATATATATATATGAATTACGCCGGAAAACTATTAATAGTAAAACGCTCTTTTTGCAATCAAGTTTTTAACCCTTAAATGAAAAATTGTAGGGTCAGGATGATATTAGTCGGTTAGAGTTGAGTGATCCCTCTAGGGTTGAGCGGTCCCCACTGGGTTATAGTATTTAATCCAATGGTTAGAAATAATGAAAAGAGTTGATCCAAAGGCTAAAAAACTGGTAGCAACAATGGGATTTTGCTACTAATAGTAGTCCAGTCCAACTCATATATATATATATATATATATATATATATAACTATATATATAGTCCGTCTGCTTATAGCTATGGGTAGCATGGAGGCTTCGTGCTACCAAGTTGTTTTCGATGATTCGGCTTCCAAATCGACGATCGGCTCCGTTAAACTTGATCTACACTATTGAAAGTATTTGGAAACTAAATTTTAGATTTTTCGACATCATTTGACTAGTGATCAAAAGATCACAAAATTGATAATTTAATGGCGATGTGGTATGTTTGTGAGTTTACACGTGTAAAACAACCAAATCCGATAAAAATTTTGTAGAAAATTCTTTTCACTTATTAGAGTAAGATCAGTATATATGATCTTGAATTTAAATCTTTTATCATCATTTTTTATGAGACTTTTATTTTCAGCCGTTCAATTTTAGACTATTTGTTTGATAGGTAAATGATAATCGAAAAATTATGAAATTTAGTTTTTAATACTTTTAATAGTGTAGATCAAGTCTAACGGAGCCGATCGTCGATTTGAAAGCCGCATCATCGAAAACAACTTGGTAGCACGGAGGCCTCCGTGCTACCGATAGTATAGCAGTCGACTTAATAAAAAAGAAAAAAAAAAAAAAATATATAATTATATATATTTATATATATATTATATATATATATGAGAGAGAGAGAGAGAGAGAGAGATAGAGAGAGAGAGAGAGAGAGAGTTGAGCTAGAATACTATCGGTGGCAAACGGGCTCCGTTGCCACCCATTTGTTTTCGATAATCGAGCCTCCAAATCGACGATCGGCATCGTTGAATATGATCTATACCACTTGAAGTATTTAGAAATCAAATTTCATACATTTTCGATATTATTCTTTTATCCATCGAGTGGACACAAAAATGAACGGCTAAAAATGAATATTCTTTAAAAAATAATGATAGAAGTCTTGTAATCAAGATCAAGAGTATAGATCTTATTTTAAATAGTTTAAAAAATTTTCTAACAAAAATTCAATTGATTTGGATATCTTTACGCCGTTAAGCTAGAAAACGTCTCATATCGACCATTAAAATTACAAATTTTGAAACCCTTTGATCATTAGGCAAATGATGTCGAAAAGATTTGAAATTTAATTTCTAAACACTTCAAGTGGTATAGATCATGTTCAACGGTGCCGATCGTCGATTCGGAGGCTTCATCATCGAAAACAAATGGGTGGCAATGGAGCCAGTTTGCTATCGATAGTATTCTAGCTCAACTATATATATATATATATATATAGAGAGAGAGAGAGAGCGCGCGAGAGAGTTAAGCTAGAATACTCTCAAAAGTATCAAGGGATTGGTGCTTTTGCGTTTTTAGTCATTGGATGGAGGCTATAAACTCAAAAGCACCAAGGGGTTGATGCTTTTGAGAGTATTCTAGCTCAATTATATATATATATATATATATATATATATATATATATATATATATATATATATATATATATATATAGGCTGCCTCAGGATGGAGATGGAGAAAGATTCTGAAAGGAGCGAGGCGATACACTTTGTATAGTAAAAGGCGTGTTATGGACTTGAAGAACACCCTATCTAACATACGGGTTGTAAATCAACCTGATGTCATACAATGGAGATGGAATTCTGGTGGTAAATATTCAGTCAAGTCAATGTATTCATTCATCAGGACTGGAGGAGTCAAAGATGTTGTGACGCCGGCTATCTGGCGATTGAAAATTCCGACGAAAGTCAAAATTTTTCTCTGGCTAGTATTAAAAAAGAGACTCCTTACTGTGGATAACGTACTTAAAAGGGGTTGGGCAGGTTTCAATGGGTGTGTCATGTGTGGCAATGAACTGAAAACAGTTGACCACTTATTGGTGGAGTGTGTAGTCAGCAAGTTCCTTTTTCTTTCCCTCCTAGAGGCGCCCTACGTTTACCTATCATGTGAGGATGTCAAGTTCTTTTGGGAAGAGTTGATGAGGAGGCGGTCAAAGACGGACACGTTGAAGTCTCAAATTCTTGTGGCGGCCATCTGGTGGACGATTTGGTGCGAAAGAAATAATTTTATTTTTCGAAACTTGCCAATGAATGTTATTTCTACTGCTCATCATATTAGAGCTCTAGTGAAGGAGTGGATTGATTTTTGCAGAGTAGGGTGACGTTGACTATTGTTCTTTGTTGTTCTTTTTTGTTATTCTTTTAGTTTCTTTCTCCTTCGTTTAGTCGCCTACATGAGGCCCTAGCTGCCTCATCCTATGTAGCTAAGTTCATTTACCTAATGAATGAAACAGGTAGTGTGCTACCTTTCTCTCTCTCTCTCTTTCTCAAAAAAAAAAAGAAAAAGAAAAACAAAGATGGACCTGGATGAGTTCCATGAGGAAGTGGACATCCTTGGAGTAGAGTTCCTGGGAAAGGTAGTTGACGGCCTGGTGAATGTCCTCCGCAAGTGGGTTCCGCTCCTCCCTCCCGATGTAGAACCGATCCCTCCTCACCCTCTCGATGTGCTCCCTCGCCGAAGCGGAAGTCGACTTCGACATCATCCGTCTCCGAACTCGACTTCCGCGATCGACAAAACCCCTTACGATACGATTGTTGTATATTATATATATATATATATATATATATATATATATATATATATATATATATATATATATATATATATATATATATATATATATATGCTGCTTAAAATTCTTTAACAAAACAATAATAATACCACTAACAAACTCGCCAGGGGGAGGGAGGGGAATACGTAGAGGCGCTCAATTTAAACGCTGATGAGTGTGGGCGAAGTAACGTGAAAAATGTATGGAGGTCCCCCATATTTAAAATTTTGGAAAAAGATCCCTTAATTAAGTATGACCTTTCGAAAGTTTCAACTCTTATTATTATTCATTATTTCTTTTATAAAAGAAAAAATTAGTTACTATTGTATCTGGTTAAGTTGAATAGTAACTCCGTTATTCTCCGTTGCAACTACTATCCAAATTGTGGAACTATCCCTAGAGCATAATGGCAAATTGTTTTGATGGTTGGTGACTCTTGGTTCCAAGTTCTTAATTCTAGTTGATTCATTATTTTCAATTAAGTTTATTCCTGAATGAAATAATTTTGATTATTTGGCTAGACTTTTTTTACTTAATTTTTTTTAGAAAAAAAAGTACTATGCAAATGGTGGCTCCACCTGAATAATCAAATTGTGTTAATCAAATTTGAGGGGGTCATTTCAAAATTAAATTTTGCTGAGGGAGGTCTCCTACATTTTCAGTGAGAAAGATGGGGTTCTACATGGAAAGATTCTGGGATTGACTTGAGGATACGAAGGGTCATAAAGAGTAAAAAAAAAAAAAATTTCAAATTTGAGGGGGTCATTTCAAAATTAAATTTTGCTGAGGGAGGTCTCCTACATTTTCAGTGAGAAAGATGGGGTTCTACATGGAAAGATTCTGGGATTGACTTGAGGATACGAAGGGTCATAAAGAGTAAAAAAAAAAAAAATTTCAAATTTGAGGGGGTCATTTCAAAATTAAATTTTGCTGAGGGAGGTCTCCTACATTTTCAGTGAGAAAGATGGGGTTCTACATGGAAAGATTCTGGGATTGACTTGAGGATACGAAGGGTCATAAAGAGTAAAAAAAAAAAAAAAGGGCCCCTTTTTCTTTTTTATTGTGCATTTGAAAAAGCACTTTTCGATTCTGAAGCAGTTTTTTGCAGTTCATATGAAGCTTCATTTCTCTATCTTATCACACTCGACTACTAAATTTTTAAAAATTTCAAAAACTTAATTTTTTTGGCTTTGAATTATTTGAAGGAAATTAATTGCAAAATTATGTAAGGTACGCTAAAATAAACGACACATTAACTAAATTAAAAGGTTGGATAATAATATTATATTAAAAGCTTTTAAAACTAAAAAAAAAGTTTCATACATTTTTAATCCGCTGAAGCTAACAGCTACGCATGCGGATATTTATCTCTTTAGCACTTGGCACTTCCTAAAACAAAAATCTGTTGAATATTTTGGATACCCGCAAAGCTCTGTACTATTGCTAATCTATTAGGAGATAAATATGAAACATTACAAAATTGGTATATAAATAAGGCTAAAATATATAAAACTCTCCTATCAAAATCCGATTTTTCACATTTTTTCCTATCATTTAAAAATCTATATTTTGCCTCCTTATAAAATGAAAAATATTCACTTCACTTCCTTCCGTTTGTAATCCGTTAGGATTCCGTTTATAAAATATAATTATATACTTTTTTATGTCAAAAATGCTTTCAGTCTTCTCTCCTGTGAATATGATGAGGGGATCATTTTATCATCACAGTTCACACCGTATCTTCTGTGAACATTTTTTATTTTACAAGAGGGCAAAGTGTAGGTTGGACAGAGGGGGAAAGTGAAAAATCGGATTTTGATAAGAAGATTTTCTGTAATTTAGCCTATAAATAAACCAAACACAGAGGCATTATGTATTTTGGCACGTCAATAATATCTTATAACCATAAGAGGCATTTGGTTTCTTGAAAAAGTGTGAAAATTATTTTTTGAAAAAAAAAATGACGAAAACTACTCTTTTCTACAATTTTTGTTTTTGGAAAAAAGTTTCAATATTAAAAACACTAAAAAAAAAGATGGAAAATATGTTCAGCCCCAGAAAATTATTTAGATGCCTCATCATATTTCTTTTTCTTTTTCTTTTCTTTTCTTTTTTTTGTGTGTGTCTTAATGCAATTCTTAACTAGGAAGGAAAGAAGATTCGCGCAAATGGCTTGTTGCTTTTGCTGCTTTAATAAGTGATAGTAGTACAAAAATCTCTACTTTTGTTTCTCTTTGGTTAGTAAGTAAATCATGCTAAAATGAACGATAAAAATTAAACAATATTTAAAATTAGAGGATAGGACTTTTAAATTCAAGATCAAGGATGATGATCTTGATTTAGATAGTTTACAGTATTTTCTATCAAAATTTGAATAAATTTAGATTCTTCTACACCGTTGAACTACAAACTCGCTATAGTAACTATTGAAAATTGACAATTTTAAAATAGTTTGATCATAAAGTAAACTATGTCGAAAAAAAATATAAATTTTATTCCAAAAAATTTCAAATACCTAAGTTAATTTTAACAATATAGATTGTCAATTTGAAACTCTAACATCGAAAACAAAACTACAGCTCCACCAGAGTTCTGGTAGCGTAGATATTATTGGAGCCTAACTCATATTTATTTAGACCTTGTTTGGCCTAATTTAAAAATAATTTTGTTATACTATAAAAGTCTAAACAAAATTTGAAAACACTTTTTATCTTTCATTTTTTTTATATACTATAAAATTATGTTTACAACCGCAGTTGTAAAGAATTAGAAGAGGAAAGATTATATGCACTTTCGAATTTTCTTTCGGATCTATAAAATTGCTGGAGACAAAGTTTTGACTAAAATGTTAACACATTCCACCTCACAAAATAAAACATACATGTTTAGCTTCCTGTGTTCTACATACGAGCAAAACTACCCCACAATGTTATGTTCTCTTTTACTCATTTCTGCATCAGATACCAACAATTAGAAGATTACACAAACAATCAAAATGCTAATATCTTTTATTGACGAAACAAAGCAAAGCTGCAAAGTGGGTTATCCACCACATAATGTACACTCTGCTGTACACACTTTTCATTCTCTCAATACACATCATGCAAACCTTTGACAGATAACTGGAACAACTCTATTTACCTTTCAAAACAATTACTCAAAAAATAATTTTTTTAAAAAAAATTGTAAAATGCAAGCTCACAAACCAAACCTGCAACCTTCAAAAAAAAATTAAACAAAAAAAAAAGAAAAGAAAACCCGCAAACCTACTGGAACAACTCAATCAACAAGAAAAATAAAAAGAACACTAAACCTCTATACGACATGAAGTATTTTGGGAGCAGCAGCAGCTAAAAAGGCACTGATGCTGTTCCCTTCCAAACCATAACTATGGGTCCCCTTGACCCGGACCTACTATATATATACTTGCTGGGATTTTCTCATGCCATGAGAAATGAGGAGTCAATCCTCTGACCTAAAGAAAATGTTGAAACATTAAAACGTCTTTAGAAAAGTTGAAGAGCCATTTTGAGCCTATTCTGCTTCCATTTTGGCAGCTTCAAGAAAGCTTCCTTTGTCATCCCGAATTTCCCCTTGAATTCCGATGAAGACAAGTATGTCTGTATTAAGTTGATACATTGTGCATGAGATTTTGATGTAAATCGTAAGTTCTGATATACAGGACCAGAAAACAGTGAGTTTTTTACCTCTCGCTTGGTTACATCAATGCCTGTCACAGGATCAGGAGACGAGATTTTAAGGCGTTCATAAGGGTAAACAGGGAGACCTTCTTCGTCTTCAGGCTCGTCCTCCTTTGCATCTTCTTTGATTGTGAGAGATTCAATTCTGCTGCTCATTGCATTGGTGCTCTCCTTGGCATTCACTTCTGGTTTTGACTTTTCTGCCTCAGGGCTCACTTAACCAATAAAAGAGGAGAAAAAAATGTTTTATTTTAAGCACAAAAGTAGATCATAGCATGAACGAAATTTTTTTGGTTTTTGTGACTTATACTCCACTTTTCAACTTCTAAGATTATAGTACCCCTCCACTACAGGGGCCACAATGCAAAGTTTTGAATGGCAAATGCGCAGTTTCGAATGGTTGTTTGGCAGTCTCAAAGTTGCGCGACCATAGTTAAAGACTTTTAATTGGGGCTTTGTAGTCAAAGGGCAGTTTTCTCCAAAAAGTTGAAAAGTGGGTTAAAGATGCAAAAACAAAAACAAAACAAAACAAAAAAATCCACTCTTGCAAATTCACAACATAAAGTAGATTTCTTCACATAAAAGGATTTCAGCACTCTGATAGGTAGAAATGGTGATGTGGGGCACACTGCAGCATGTGAATTGCACTGGCCGATGAAATCAATGGGCTGCTCTCTTGTACATGAATTTAAAGAGTAGCCAACATAGCATTACTCCTTGCAGTAATGCCCATCTTTTTTTAGATAGTGTCATTGCGTACCTTTCACAGATTTTGGTATAATAGTTTGCGTAGGCCGTCCAAAAGAAGCAGTTAGGGAAGCAATGGCGGCCGACTTGGGTGCGGATGTTGCTGTCTCAGGTGAAATGGATTTTGGGAATATTTTTCTAGCCACCGGTGGAGGGGTTGAAAGATTTCTAGCATTGGGATTCTCAAAGTTAGCGGCTAGGGCATTAAATGCAGGGGATCTCCCCCTCACACGAACTCTTTCAGGGCTAAAAGACATGCTTCGAGATCTTTGAGATTTCTCTGGCACACTAGATCTTCCTGTATGTGATGTTTGCGTCCGGCGCTTGGGTTTCTGCAGATATTAATATGAATATAGTTAGCAAGCAACTTCACATAGGAGATAAGTATAAACAAAAAATGAAGCATTGCAAGATCAAAGAAACTATCTCGCATAAAATGAAGCATGAATCTCTTTCTGCCATTATTGGGTCTTTAATGAATGAAATTCAATAACCACTCTTATCGCAGTCACCATATGGAGCAAACGCTCATGTAAGAAATCTCACATCTGTTGTTGGAGTTGCCCCATTCTTCACTATGGATAGTTTCCTCTGGAATGAATTACCATGCATCTGCAACAACAAAACAAACAAAAAATTAAGATATATATGTTTAACGATATGTTTGGATCTGGAACTGCAACTCATAAACATGTTTTATCCCTAGAAAGAATGGCTGTAGTTAATCACGATTAAATGATAAAAAAGTAAAATAAGAATGCCACAAAAATACCATCAACCAGAAAGGCTAATGTTTCAACTATATAATAAAAATGCTCACTGCTGATTTTGCAGAGTCCCAAGTAAAGAACCGAGTAAAGAAAGGCGGTTCACTTCCTTCCATAACAATGTATATAGGAGTTTCTCGAGAAAGCTTTTCCATCAGCACATCAAGTTCAAGAAATTTCTGCAGGAAGTGGTAAAAGAAAGAAATTCAAAAAAAAAAAAAAAATGAAGCATGTCCACAAATACACAACATGGCAATCAGAAGTTTCAAATTGTCCGATTTTATCTTCCACAAATAAAAGAGAAAGTCATACCTCTCCGATATTCAAAGCTTGTACTTTATTTTTTGAATCCACCTGTTGTCCGACCCAAACAAAAATGTCCGAATGACAATCCAAAATGAATATATCTTCAGTCATTAGATCATCTTGGCTGAAATTGAATATTTCTTTGAACTGCACCAGCAGATATACATAGATAAAAGCTTGAAACCTTAAATATTTAGAAGTAATTGAAAACCCAATTCATGAAAATGAAAAAAAAAAAAAAAACAGAGTATTTTTACACACCCTCAAATTGCCTTCATCCCCAGAAGTGTACCACAACAATTGGCCCGAAGAAACAGAAAATGCAAGAAATTAGCCAAATAGTAGGATTACAGAATTCCAGATGATAGACCTTAAGGAATCAATAAAGATTATCAAATTATATCTCTTCATCTTACCTTTCAAGAAAGTACATGCGAAGAGGTGTGGATCACCTTCCTGTTCTCTCGCAATCTTTTGACTCGGGTATTCAGATCTGCCTCCTAGTAAACTCCATAATTGATCGGTTTCTGCTCCTTCCTTTTGCGTTTTCGACTGCAAATTTGGCTATATAGAAAAAGAGTAAAACAAAAACAAAACAAGTATCAGAAGGAAGCATCATTCTCAAAGGACTAATGCTGTCTCAACTTGGAAAGATTAATAGCAGTTGTCACACATAGTAAGCAGCCAAGAAAAAGAAACTGAACCTTCACAGAATGTGGAACTATATCTTTGCCGAGAAAACAGTTTGATAATTACCCAAAAAAAGCATGCTTCTTAATTTAATCAGTAATGCCCTTTATGCATGCAACTACATGGATTCTTCCCTGTTTATAACTTTTATTTTGTATCCACTTTGTTCTTTTTTCCTTCTTTTTCTTCTTTTGAATTGTACATCCACTTTGTCTTTCACAAAGAAGAAAAAGGAAACCAGATACTCAAGTTAGTTATCACTCTTCCCATTAATTATTTTCTACATATTGAATTACAAATCGATAAAAGGGAGGGATGTGAGAATTAAGCTGGAACATCTCATGCAACGATGTATGGAAAACATTAAATGCATAAACTATGAATATCAGATCCAACTTTCAAATCAACAAAGACTTGATAGCATTAGAAATGATTACGAGCCTTAAATAAATTAGATCAAAGATAAAGTAGCTCCTCTTTCATTCTTAACGCAAATTAGTAGACACAAAATTCTACTAACATAATTATAACTATATTGAGGTGATAATGCTGTACCTTAATTACATCTAGCAGTCTTTCAGCTAGTTCATGGTCCAGTGAAGTGCTAAAGTTCCCAGACCATGTGAAAAGTGTATTTCCGTCATGTAATATGTAACAGGAGGATGAATTCAAAGATGATGCCACCTGGTTGGAGCAATACAACGATCAGCAGAAACTTCAGTCATAAGTGCAAGAGATACTTATATACCTTGCAAAATTATTTATATAAAAAATGTCTCCCTGCAAAATCTAACTTTTCATACATAACCATCAAAACTTGATTCCTAAACATAGATACCCTTGTGTTTATAAAAATTGCCCCAATGGAAAAACTCACTTTTTTGAAACAGACTTCCCCAGCCATCCAGCTCAAGATACAGGTATTTTTAAAAGAAACAGCACTATAAAGGGATATATAAGAACATCCAGAACTCAGTGGGACAAATAAGTATGTATGATTTCGTAGGGCTAAAGTGTAAACGCCCTAGAATAGAATATGCTAAATAACTATATTTTTGTCTACAAATATTTTGTTGGCAGTAAAATGAACCTCCAAAGGTAAATTCAGGACATACAGGATCAACTTGAATCGCTTGCATGTTATATTGTCCTGAGCCTTGAACTCGGAAAAGTGCAAGTCCATCTTCCGAGTATGTTTCATCAGCAATTTCATTATCTGCAATGAAATTCTTATATCCAGAGCTAAGACCTCCCTGTTGTAAGGAACAAAGGATTCAGAAAAGCTTCCAGGACATTATCCAAATATTATGTGATTAAAAGGAGAAGAAAACCTTGTAAATTATGAAGCTCTGGAATATAGAAAAAAACTGAATGGGCTCTTTTCCTTCGTAAATGCGAGCCTACAAACAATCAAGAAACAACTGAGCAAAGCAAATTCTTCTAGAAAAGTTCAGCTGAACCAAATAAAGGAAGACATCGAATATATTATTACCTGGACAGCTTGTGATTTGATAGATTCAACCATCTTGCTAGCAAGTGAAATAGCTACAGCCCTCTCCTCCTGTAGTAAATTAAGATACTAAGAGGACAATTTGGTTGGGGCATTTATTAGACTTGCAACTGAAACGCACCACACATGTTACAAGCAAAGGATTTAACTTCAGTTTGCAGATATTTATTCATCATTTCATATAATCTTGGGACGCATATGCAGTCCTTAACGTCAATTCTCCATGATGCACAATTTTTATATAAAAAATGATGATGCACAAATATTACCTGGACGCTCTTCTTCCCAAACCAAGTACCAATAAGACATTCATCTCTGTCATCTCCTGGATACGTATATTGAAAGATATAGCAATCCCCACTGTAGAACTTGAATTGATCAGAGGATGAGAGAGGAGCCTTTTCATTGCCATTTACTCGCCAAACCTGGGAAAATTAAGTAACAAGGCTTAGCATATTAAAGTTGTACTTAAACGCAATTCAAAATCTAGAAAAAAGCTTCTGCATGAATTGTGAGCTGTCAGATTGTACATGTAATTTATTCTAGTCCTAGGAAAACATATATAAGATCATGGGCATATGTGACATGAAAGAAGCACAACAAGAAATAATAGCAACACCTGCAAGTTTCCCGTGCAATCAATATATGGTTGAGGTTCTTCCTTTACAGGATCAGCTTTCGTAAGACCTTTAACATTTAAACCTTGGCGTTTTAGAAGGGCTGTGAAAAACGAAAAAGTAAAAAATAAGTGATCTTGCATGCTCTAGAAACTTCCTGTAGCAACTAAGAAGATAATAATTAAGAAAAAACTAAATGTTTGGTTAACCTGCAACTTTCCCTCTGCCCTCTTCAGATACAGCCACCTCAGGTGACTCTGGCCATTTTTCAAACAATGATTTAAACATGGCAGTCTCAAACCCCTCAATTACACGGATAACATGAGAGTTTGGTCTGCCGGGATCATGCAGTATTTCCTGTAATGGAGGAATTACAAAAAAGCAGGTATCGTTAAACTATATTATGAAGGTAAAGTATCGTTGAAAAAAAGCAAAAAAACTCAGAAGGTAATGTAAAACATAAGCAAAGAGCCATCTTGGCAGCACCAAAATTTTTTTAACAAAAAAACTCAATATTTACTTCTGCAGCAGCACATGCACTTTTTCTCTCCTCAAGAGATGTATTTCTACCCATCCACACGTATATTTCGGCCCCACAGTCCAGCAAGTAACATTTGGTTGTGTCTAGCAACTCTCTTGCCAAGGGCTCAGCAGTGATCGGCACTGTTTTCCCTTTATTAACACTGAAACAGCAGAATTTATTGTCACGAATCTAGTGAAACAAAACACAGTTGTGGGCAACAGGTAGACCTTACGAATTTCCAGATATGAGACCATTACAACACATTACCAGAGCAATTTTACAGTAGAGCCCTCGTCTCTTCCATTATCCTCTGAGATTGCCTTTCTGGGTAGAGGCGCAAACCCGCCAAAGAAGCCCCAAAATTCACCGGACTCGGCATCAGCCATCAACTTCCCATCCTCTATTGAGAGAAAAATACATATTGTTATGTTTAATATTTGCTACTTGAACCATCCCCATAGACCTACTTACCAACAGCAGCGACATCACACTTTCCCTCATGGTAAGTATCTTTAATATATTGCACAACTTCGAGAGCTTTTGCTCTCTCCTGAATAGTTGAGTTGGAACCGTTAAACTGGAAAATCTTGGACTTGGTATCCAGAATAAAAATGTCATCGTGATTGAGAGACGATCGAGCAAACGGAACCTGGTGAAAACAGGATGACCAACTTAGGAGACTATTGGGCTTTCACATATTTGCCAAAAATCATTTATTCCCAGAAGTATGCTTGTCGAGCCTAAATTTTTATATATACCATTCTACAGTGCAACCTATTACAAGTTGGTGGTCATCATTTTTCATGTTGGGAAGTTGGTCTTCTATTAGAAAAAGTTTTTCAAAGAGGGGCACTTTAGTGAGTACATAGATACATATTTCTAAGCGAAGAGGGGGGAGAGGATGACTTGCCTCTTTAACATGGACAACATGCTTTCCTTTGCATACAAATAACCGTGTAACGTGCTCATGCTCATTGACTTCAGTATGCTTGAAACCAGATGCCACCCCACCTTGCTGTGGAATAATGCATGGCTTGAAGTAGGAGAGGAACTTTTCAGTCTCATTTCCTTGTACTTCGCGATATTGGACTGCACGTCCTCCAAGGGTAGCATCCAATTCTACAGTTTTAATTGCAGCAGTCCCAGCCTCATCCTGAAAAGATCAAACTTATGAGCAATTAAATTGAATTGAAGTAGTGGTGTGAAAAGTGCTTTCAAGGACAGTCACCAAATTGTCAGACAACTGACCTGGCTAGTATCTTTACCAAGCCAATAGTGGATGTCATGGCGGAAAGAACCATTTTTCAAGACAGTTGTCTGTTAAAAACAAGAAGAATATATTATTAGGGTACAAGGAGTATAAGCACTGTTGTTCAAATGGAAAGGAGATTCCTTAGTACATGAAAATAAGGGGCCAATTAATCAAAATTAAGATTTTACGGGTCAATTAGCACAACTATAAAAGTTAAACGGCGGTCTGTATGTTTAATCCATATTAAAATTCAAATGCTAACACTGAATGTTCAAAATATAATTCTTTTGCGGTCCAAAACTGTAAGAGCGAGGAGCTGAATCTGCCCACAGGTGAAAATGAAGAATTAACAGATTCTGCTTTCAAACTATACACATAGCACAGTAGTAACATTCTATGAGATAAAAATAAAGGGCATAATCCATAGCTTGTATATTAACAGTAAGTATATCAAAGTACCTTAAGAACAACGTATGAATCCCCAGTGAAAAATTTTCCATAGGAAGACTCTGGCACAGGGACTGGCCGAAAATTTTCAATACGCCATATCTCAAGTCCACTATAACTTGTTAAGGGTTGTAACCATTTTACATTACCATCTGAAGTAATGCAGAAAATGAAAGAAAAATTAAGCTCATCATAGAGAAAAAAGTATCAACTGGAAAGGGAATGCATGAGAATTCTGTATTTCAAGAATAGGTTCGATTCATTGCCCTGCACATAACTCCATTCTATTGCATTACAAACTTCTGCAATCCTCTAGTTAGCAATAAGCAGAAGTAGTGTTCCTTAATTTCTGAATGGTATAAAGAAATCTTTTAAGTAGAAATGTTGCAATTTGATCTAGCTGTTGGTACTGTATTAGCCTGGATAAACAATATAATTTACAGAAGCCTTCTATAACTTCGTTGACATCTATCAAGTGGCTAGCTGACTCTCGATCAACTGAAATTAAATACCAATTTGTCAATCATTTCATCATTTAACCATAGTATCTAAGTTCTCGTGAATCCTTCATACATTTTAAAGTAAATTTTACAACAATCACGATACAAATTTAAAAGTTCTAACTAAAGGATCAGATTTTCTGATCGAGTTTCTACAATTTATAGATAAATATTACCATGATGGAATCAATCAACCAATCTTATAGTGATATAATATAAGAGGATACGCCTTTGTTCCAGCCCCTTGAAATGCTGGATCCAAATCTTTCATAGAAACAGCCATATTGCTTTTGGACCTTGCGGAAGGACTCTTGCCTGATTTCGTCCTCAAAAGAGAAGCACAAGTATTCTGCAGAAAGATATTGTAGATAAATAGATGGTTAGTCAAAAGCAAGCATTCAGGCTTTAGCCTATAAATCTCAGGAATTACATTTAAAATGAATTTTAGCAAGTGCCTCAAAAACAGTCAAATGCTAGCTGTTTAGCACCTAGTGAGCCTTCCTCTTAACCTAAGCTTGACCATAATAGAACACTGAATGGAGGAATGAGATACATAAACCAATGTAATTGGAGGAATAAGATCCATGCCAAGAATTTATTTTTTTAATTCATGAGAGGAGATTTTTAAGAAAAATACAAGGTATAGAGACAAAACAGATGATACAATTACAAAATAGGAGGTACTGTCACAGATTTAAAGCATGCGACGCTCTTGATGTTTGTAGGTAGAAATAATCAGCAAACATATTAACTATCCCCAACAAAGAAACATCAAGAACTGCACATGATGCACTCTCGGATATAACTCTTTGGCTGATCTTAAAGCCACCAATGAACTTGTTGAAAATATCAATACTATACTCAGGAATACAATTCCTCAAACCAAATAGCACTAAACCAGCCCACAAGATCCCAACATAAAAATCAGTCCTTAAAAAAAAAGTACTTCGCAACTGTTGATCAAAGTCAAACCAGAAAGACGAAATTTCTAACCAGTAACCTCCATAACTGTGCTCTAACTTCTCCTTATACTTGAAAATTTCTACAACTAAGCTGCTTCTCACATGCAATAGCACAGAAACTTGAATTAGAACATGAAAAGCACTTCCCTTTTACTATATGAACCATCAATGCAACTCACAAAAATGATACTTTTCCAGAATCACTAACTAAAACTTCAATGTCAGATCAAATCCCCATCTAAAACAGGTCAGAACCAACTTTCACGACCAGCTTAAACCACTTCTTTCTACTCTGACACAATTCTAACACATCCATTAGCTAAAACCCCGAGAATTCGATCTAATTCCAATCTTCACCAACCACAAAACCAATTTCCAAATCCAAACAACCGAATCAAACTCAAAACGCAAATATGATCGCATCGCTCGATGGATCGCGCTCACCCGTTCACCTTAATCGAAGGCCCGCGGTGGCTCGGCATCTCGATCGGAGCCGCCCCCGATCGGTCATCGTCCCGAACGCGGGAGCGACCACCGCCGTAACAAGCAAACACGGCCCCCAAAATCCAAGTCCCCATTAAAAAAATTCGACGGAAAATTCGGGGAAAATTAAAAGTCTCACCTCGACGGGTCTCAAATCCTTGGGTCGTGGGGGAAGGGCGGCGACGGATTTAGGGTTTGAAATCGATGGAGAGCTCCTCTCGATCGATCGATGACGAAGGCGAATTAAGGAGAGAGGAGAGAGGAGAGAGAGGAAAGGGTCAGAAAAGGGCAAATAAATTAAAAAAAAAAGGGAAAAAAGAAAAAACGAAAGGGCGAAGCATGAGTGCACGTCGTGCTTATCACAATGTAAGGGTTTAGGAAAAAAATAAGACAAAAAAAAAGGGAAGGGACTGGAAATTTATTATGAAATTATTTTGGTGTTAATTTGCTTAATGATGATCCGGTTTTGTTTAATAGAATTTTAAAAAACAAATAGTCAAATGTTGTGGGGGTTATGTGAAAAGAAACGGATTTTACGGTGGATGTGGCGCAGGAATAACTTGACTCTTTTCCCCCATAAAATCACACTAACAAATTATTGTTATTATTATTATTATTATTTGCTTAAATAAAAAGGCAAAAAAAGTGTGGAGAATACAGCTGTAGCCTGTATGCGATTTAGAAATAAGTCGACTTTTCAAATTTCTAATTTTTCTAGTTTAAATTATTTTAATTAGTTATATTTGACAATTTTATTAAATTTAATAATCATAGTAAATATTGATTATTAATTGTTTTGATTTTATTTATAAAAATAATTAAAATTTTGTTAAATTTGATAAATTTATTAAAAAAGTTAGGTTATAAAAATACTGTGCACAAACAAATATACTCTGTAAACAAATGCTCCGCTATTTTATTTTCTTTACCGCATAATACACACATTAATTCACCCTTCCACCTGCTCTTATAATTAAATTATCTTTTATGATAATTTTTCTTCTAAAAATTATTTAATACATATATCAATTAAAGAGAGAAAATAATGTTTAAAGTAAGAAATTTCAAACAGACCAACAGTTGAGGGGCCTCCCTACATTTTTACCATAAGCAGAGGTTAAATTTCGTTAATTTTGTTTATAAAAAGATTAATTTCTCTCTGATCCGCTGTTGCCCATCAATACAGCAAACAGTATTATTTGCTGACGTGTAAAAATATTAATGGTCGATTGCTGGGCCCCACCTCACGTCATTGGTGCGGACCACGATACCCGACAGGAGCTCCGCTGTCAGGGACCGGGAAAAAGACGAAGGGCACGGCGCACGTGGTCGGTGACTATTGCATGGACTCAGTCCACCACGTCATTCGTGAACCTAACCTGTGATTTGCCGATTCTGCCCCTCGTCCCATTAACGGAGAAATAGCACTGAAGGGCTTTTAAGCGCGGCCCAAATAGGGCCCATGACAATGACGTAGGCCCACATTTTGGCAAGGATAAGTTGAATATGGGCTGGCCCAAATAAAATGGGCCAAAGAACACGAGAACATGGGCTTGGGTGCCCCATGTGGTGCATTACGATTCGTGCTGATCTAAAGGTCTCCAATTGTACACAATGTTAATGGGTCAAGGGAGAAAGTTTTCCTTCATTATTATTTCTAGCATGTCTGTAAACACTTCATAACGAGAAAAACTTATTTATATAACAAAGGTTATTCTGAATAAGTTTTTCGAAACAAACAATCGCTAGTCCGGTTCCCTACACCTGAATACAATCCAGTCCTTCGAGCTCTCATTCCTTTCTGTGCCTTACCGTTAAAATTCCAGTAGTTTAGCTAGAAAAGTTGTCATTGAATCTTTTTTTGACGAATAGTTAGCAAACATAAGACAAACAAATCTATCCTAAAATGACATTGAAAGAAAAGGATAGGGACAAAAAAAAAAAAAAAAAAAAAAAAAAAAAAAAAACTGTACTGCAATTAATCCAGACTATTAAAGGATTAGTCAGCTGTCTATACAATGCAAGGAAGAAACAATTTTGGGCAGGCTGGGAAGATTAGTCCCTTTGTGTGGCTGTCAATGTCAGTCTGCGCCCTAATGCCCCAATCATCACTCTAGACAGCTGCCAACTAGAGAGAAAGAGACTTTACAGCACACCTGTTTAGCTCTAAACTATTTGTAAGAAACTTAATAATAAGATTGTTACTGCTAAACAAAAGAACTGTTAAAAGTCGACGCAGATCTGCAGTCGTAAGATCGAACAGATACGTTAAAGATAAAATATAATCAACTTGTTAGAGACAGAGAAATAATACTTAAACCCCACTCATGCTTCTCCCACTTGATTAATTTGCCTTTCATCTCGTCTCTACTTGGAAGTTCTGAGCAACTAAACTAGTTATAATTTAGTCGAAATTTCAAATTCAAAATTTGAGAATTTGTCTAAAAGCAGAATGGATGGGAACATGTGGCACCCAGGAACCAGAGGGATTCCCTTCATGAATTTTGATAAGATTGATCTTTAAATCCTTGACTTTTGGTCCATAAAACAACAATGAGAAGAGAGAATTGATGCAGCGCACTGGTGTGGTGGTCCTACTGTGGTTGCTGCCACATTCTGAGCTAATGTAAGCACCCAATCTGCACAGAATCTTTACTTTGTTCAATTATTTCATCAGGCTCTGATTTGACTTTTTTTGGCCTCTTCTCATGATAAGTTTTGGATTGAACTAATTAGATTTTTTTTTTTAAAACAAATTTTGATTAAGCTAGGCCAATGAACAGTGATCAATCCAAATAAAGTTGCTTAATTGTTGTAAAACAATGTATCAATGTAGTGAAAACTTAATTAAACATAGGATGGCATGCGAAATTTATTGTTCGAAATAAGAACAACCAAACTAATTTCTACATTTTGCGTGCTTCAAATACTATTGCTTTTGTCGAAAGCGATATTTGGTAAATAAAAGTTGTGAAGTTTTTACTAGGACATTAAACTAGAACTAAACTTTTGGACATGTGAAGATAAAACTTCTAATTTTAAATTTTTTTGTTTTGCTTTAGCGAAAAAAAACTTTTGAGGCCCAAACAACTTTTGAATACGCATCCTCGTTTGTTAACCATATCCTCATTGCCGACAATTTTGGAGCTTAGCTTAGGAGATGTTCGGAACGGCATAAAAAGACATCGAAAATTATTTTTCAGCCGACAAGTGATTTTCAATCCATTTGGTTTAAAAGTTTGTTTTTGCGTAAAATATTTTTTTTTACAGATAATGAAAAAAATGGGACTTTTCGTTTTTCCGCCTAAAATGAGCGGAAAATGAAAAGCGGCGCTGCAAAAACACGCGGCGCATGAGTCACTAGGCACGGTCCACAAGCTGTGGGAAAAACTCATGGACCGCGTGGGAGGTCCAACCCTAGACCTCTTACTTATATATATATATAGAGAGAGAGAGAGAGAGAGAGAGCTAGGCTGGTATACTATTTGTAGCATGGAGGTCTCCATACTAACAAGTTGTTTTTAATGATACGATTTCCAAATCAACGATCGATTTCGTTTGACTTGATCTACACTATTAAAAGTATTTAAAAACTAAATTTTATAATTTTTCAATATCATTTGGTTGGTGATCAAAAGGCCTCAAAATTGACAATTTTAATGGTCCGTGATACGTTTGTGAATTTAACGGTATAAAATAATTCAAATTTGATGAAATTTTTATAGAATTTCTTTTTCACTATTTAGTGTAAGATCAGCATCTCTGATTTTAAATTCAAATCCTTTTTATTATTTTTTATGAGATTTTTAATTTTTAAATATATTTTATTTTTAGATATAGGTTATAGTAATAAAGTTTGTTATTTATCTTTTTTTTTTCTTTTTTCAACCAAACAAAAAAAAAAAAAATTTCTACAAACCAAACACTAACTAAAGAGCATAAATTTTTTTTTTCCACCAATTTCTATTTCCATAGTTTTACGTGGAACCAAACACACCCTTAGCTTACTAGTGCAAATACTTTTTCTCAAACATTTATGATAGAAAGACACCATCAAATTAATTCTTTCAGTAGGGATTATTTTCGATATATAATTTATCAAATATTCATGTAATTACTGCCATGCAACATTCTGACTTTTATTATTATTATCAACATACACTTGGATAATTTCCGATTAATATAAACACCACAACTATATATATATATATATATATATATATATATATATATATATATATAGATATATATCCAAACCCTGCATCAATAATACCATGCATTAGTAATGCAATCAAACTATGTCTCAAATTCCAGCTAAACATTCGGGGGGTTGGACGGCGAACCGGGACCGGTCGGTGCAGTAATCGTAGACCATGTGGTTCAGCCGGACCCAACGGTAGAGTCGGTTTTGGACCGGGTCGAGTTGCTGGTAAGATGGTGTGTCCCACCAGTTACTGGAGGTTTTGCTGCAGCTGCTGAGCCAACTCGGAATGGCTTCTTCACAAGCCTCAATGTCAAAGTCCTTGTAATAAGCATAGAATGGTGCTTTGCTCCAATCTATCTTTTCTAAGCCTCCTCGTGTGGCCCAATCATCTGCATTCCATACAGTCGAGTAGATGCCCATGGGTTGGCTGTTCGGGTACGGCACACCTTTTTGTTCATTGTTCTTGTACACTCTCACCGGGACTGCATCAACAAAGAACCTGACATGGAAAATATATACATATATTTAGGAATCAAAATCTAATTATTGTAGTTGTTTGCGTAGCTTTTGAATCTTAAAAGTAGATGATCCCATTAACAGATTTTGCTTCTGGTTGTAAGGTAAGATGGTCTCTATAAGATCGTGATATCGCAACTTGAGATTATTGATTCGAGAGCTTTTTCCACAATTAATGGTCCTGATACCAACTCGATTTAACTCCTGTATTGTTCACTTATATTATTATTGATTTGACATCTAAATGATTGTTTTTATTGTAAAATATATAATGACTCGTGCATTCTACTTAAACTACTTCGGACTAAACTGAAAGATTATTGTAACATACTACTTGTTTCGTTTTATTTCATTTAGAAATAAACTTAGCTGGAAATGTGAATCAACTAGGATTCAAACTTGGGTCTCGGGTACCAACTACCAAACCCTTTGCCACTTGCTCCAGGAACGGTCAGTTTCTGTAGATCAATAGTTAAAATGCAACATTTATGAGATTTCAAAGTAGTGAAACCAAGTTCGGCATTGGGGTACATTTTACCCGAAATTCTTTGGCTAGTTTGTAACATTATTGATAGTCTTTGATAAAAGGGAAGCAGACCATCTATCTGTCTTCTGCAGGTTTTGCTGCAAGGAAACTTGAGTTCAATTATGAGAGCCCCCACACAAAAGCTAAGTCCAGTGGTAGAAACAGTAGGACTCTTTTGAGACAGAGATAGGTAGCACGCTACCCGCTTTATTTATTTCATTTAGAAATAAACTTAGCTAGAAATATGAATCAATTGGGATTCGAACTTGGGACCTGGAGTACTAACCACCAAATTTTTTGCCACTTGCTCTAGAAACGGTCGGTAAACAGTAAGACTCTTAAAGGCGCAATACAACAGTGAAGTAGTAGACTAGTCAATAGATAAAGAGGAAATGCTTGTGCTTCTTTAAAGCTGCTAAAAAGGGGCTATTGGGAGTGCAATGATGCTTCTAAAGTTAAATTAAAGCCCAAGGAGAGGGGTAGGTACTTTGTAAAGCTTTTTTTTTTTTTTTTTCAGATAGTATGGTCGCATGTTATCCGCTTTATTTATTTTTTTAATAGACAAGTTTAAATGAAAATATGAAATGATTAGGCATCGAACTTGGAATCTAGGGTATCGCTCATTAAGTTTTTTGTCACTTGCGTTAGAGACATGTACAATTAGTGGTGTCCATTGTTTGATTTATCACTTAGCTTCTTGCAATCATTGGTGTGGATTTATCTCATGTGAGTCCGTGAGTAGCTACAGTTTAAATTATTTTGGACTTGCCTTATATTTAGATTCAACTTTAACTTGCCTACTGATTCAGCTTCCAGAAAAACTTGCTTAATGACACCAATATTCCTTGTTCTAAGAACTAGCAGCTTTTGACTTATGATGGGTACAGTAAGTTTATGTTTGTGATAAACTTACACAACGTGATGGTGGTTCCAGAGGATTGAGTATGTATGATAATCGGCCGAAGGGTCGAACCAGAGATTCACCCTTTGCTCTCTGTCTCCTTTCCCGTGGGCGTATACATTCGTTTGAACCGTGTACGGTTGACCAGACCGGTTCCCTAGAAACTCAAAGTCGAGCTCATCTCGTATCGTGTCCGTCTCTGAGCTCAACTATACATGAAATATAAATTTTCAGAGTCATGTGAAGCATTCAATATATATGCACCATGCAAATAGAAAGCAATTCAGAGATACTCTTAACAACTATCTAGCTTTGATGTATATCAATAGAGAAGTGTACGTAAAATGCTGTCACGGTCCCAGCGGAATCTCCCGAAATGAGCTTGATCTTCATGCTAACATGCCCAAACATGAACTTGTTCTTCGAAGCGATTCCGCAACCTTTACAAAGATAACAAGTTTTATCAAGATAGATAGATGGAGAGATCGAGAGAGAGATCGAGAAAGAGAGAGAGAGAGAGAGAGAGAGAGAGAGAGAGAGAGAGAGACCTGAGGATTGATCAAGTATGAGTTGGATTGAGGTGCCATTGTTGAGTTGTTTGATGTGGGATTCGGCCCAAGTAACGCGGAAATCTCTCGCGAAGTTTGCGGGCCTCGCGAGGGAAGGAGGAGATAAGAGTAAGAAAGAGAGCGAGAAGAGAAGCAGGAGGAGTGCTCTCCCTTCCATTATGCTTTGAGTGAGTTGCTACTTACTATGTAGTCAGTGGCTCTCACAAGTTTGAATTTATAAGGAGAATGAGGGCAATAGTGTCATTTTCTTTAAATTTGAATTCATTCATAAAGATAAAGAGAGGCCTATAGTGTCATTTTAGACATAGAGAGAGAGAGATATTACAAACACCAAAAAAACCAAAAAAAGCACATGTACCACTTTGTACACATTCATAGCTTTGGCATTCGAGAAAAATTAATTAACAAAGCGAAAAATTCAAATTCGAATAGAAAAGGACGACCCGACAAAATAGTAAAGGGATGGTTGAGTGGATAGAAGCAGAAAATTTACAACGCATGAATAAACAAATTAAAGCGGTAAGGGTACGCAATCGATTCGCAACAACACAAAGAAATCAGGGGAAGAATCAGAAGTTAAAAGAAGATGCCAATCAAAATGAAAATAGTGGAGGGGCGCAATTGGAATTTTTCCAGTGTCGAGGGGTTGGTGTCCATCTTTTTACCAAATGTAGGCCTTAGCAGGCTAGTAGAGGAAGGACCATTAAAGGGCACCTCAAATGCCAGCTAATAATGGGCCCTACAATTACTAAAGCCCACAACTCATTAAAGAGTAATAATAGTATGGGCTAAATGGAGACAAAATATATTATTATTATTAGTACTATGGCAAATGATGATTATTGATTAATAGGCTTCTTAATAAATCATCACTAGATTCACAAGTCGAATGGGCCCCAAAACTAAAATTCTAGCAATAATTTTTTGCTAAAATTTAAAAAAAAAAATAAAATTGAACATCTTTTACGATAAATTAAAGTAACTGATGTTACGTAAGCGACGAAAATAGAAGAGACGTTGAATGAGAATAAAAGTGAAATTAAGGAGACTCAATTATTTGACTGTGTATACAGCGCATTTTGTCTCCATTTATGTCACAGGATTATTAGGACAATAAAAGATTTTTGGTACCGTAAGAGAAAATTTGTATCAGATGAGATGTTCAGCGCACATTAATTTGCGACAGCTGGCGGTAATGTTGGAGTAGGACGTGAGTACTTTCCCCTGAACCAGGCTCACCACGTCGCCTGGTGAACCGCTACGCAAATTTTAAAAATTTTAAAGTAATTTTAAATTTCAAAATTTTAAAATTCAAATCTCTTCTCTTCGTTGTTGGAGAAGCGACACCCGCTACTATTATAATGGTACTGCACCGAACCGAGCGGAACCGTACCCCTCGTCTCCTCCGCCGCGGCCCCGAGAATGGAGAGCATCGGCGACCTCGCCTCCGCCCTCGACGCCGCCGTAGCGATCCCCGAGGGCGGCGGCGGCGGCGGCGGCGGCGGGGGGGCGGGATCGGAGGCGGCGCGGGTCGCGGAGGTGAGGGCGTGGGTGGCGGCGCAGTACGAGGCGGCGGGGCGCGGCGCGGCGCCGGAGATGGAGCTCACCCCGCGCGGCGTCGCCCACCTCCACGCGGTCGCCGCGCTCTCGCAGTCGCGCTCCCGCGCCGCCGCCATCGTCGCCGCCGACCTCCGCCTCAAGGCCGGCGAGTACCGCGCCCAGGCCGCGCGGATCCGCGAGATCCTCGACCGCGTCGGCCTCGCCCGCGACAACCTCTCCCCCGCCGCCGCCGCCTCCGCTCAGGTCGTCGCCTCCGTCGCCAACCTCTTCAATATCCGCGACACCGAGCTCAGCAGGTCGCAATTTCTAGTTTTAGGGTTTCAGATTTTGCTCAAAATTACGAGCTTTTTGATCAATTTTTTTTTTCGAATTGATTGAGAACTGGGGAGGGGGTTTTGTGATGAAAATAGTTTTATCGTGGCGAATGGGGATCTGTCGCTGCGGAAGGCGGATGCGGAGGAGAAAAGGGCGAAGGTGCAGAAGGAGTCGAAGGTGCTTCTCGAGTACACACGGAAGGCCATCACCAAGCTCACCGAGCTCAAGAAGTGCGAATCCAAACCCTAATCGCTGTAAAATGAGGAACAAAGTGTGGCGAAATGCCATGAGAATTCTAATCAGCAAGTAATGTGTTAGTGACACCATGTCGATTCCTTTGCAGAACACTTGCGAAATTTGAGAATGAAGTCGCAATGCACGAGGCGCTGATGCATCAGTGGCAGACGAACTTGGCGATCTTGGAATCGAAAGAGCGGCAATATATGCTTCAGCTTTCAAACTACAAGGTACTTGATCTTATTTTGATATCATCCATAACTTTTTATATGGATTAAGCGGGCAATTAGGCTTAATAATCTGCCAAGACAGGTAGAACATATTGACCAGCAGGTTCGAGCATTGCTAATTACGAGCAAGCACATAATCGTGGTGATTGAAATTTCATTAGCTAGAAGCTGGAAATTCGACTCAATTTAGGGCTTGTTTGGTTCAAGGGTGGAAAAATTGGAATGGATAATGGAATGAGAATGAATTGGAATGGTAATTGGAATGGCCCACTCCCCCAAGACGTTTGGTTTATTTGTCGATTGGGAATTGGAATGAATTATTCACATTTCATTGTTTGGTTTGTACAAACTAAAAAAATTATAGGATACTATAATACTAATTTTACTCTCAAATATAAATTTATATTATTTAAAATTTATGAAAAATATAATACTATTCTCTAATAAGTTTTTCAAAAAAAATATCAAATTTATTTTTAAAAACTTTTATTGATGTGGGTTAGGGATAGAGTTTTGAGAGAGAATAAGATTTTTTTTTTTTTTTGATGAGAAAGGGGTGAAGAGAAGGAGGGTGAGATGGTCACATGGGCTTCGAGAACTTAGTGGGCTTCCGGAATGAAATCTCAATCTGGGCTAGAAGACCGGAATCAAGTTGAATGCTAATGGGCCATTTCCATTCCAGTCCGGAATAGGAATCCTAAACCGATTCATGTGAACCAAATAAAATTAACCGGATTTGATCAAACCGATTCCCATTCCATACCCAAAATGGATGAACCAAACAAGCCCTTAGTGTAACTGCGCCATCTTCTGTAATTTCAATAATGACCAATTCTGGCTACAATCTTACCTCACCGTGTGTCTAAATTTGTTATAGAGCCTAGCGAGGTACCAAAATTTATCAGCTCATTCAAGTGTTACCTGAAAACTTTGAAAAGTTTTCGCTCAGAAAATGATTCAAACGAATGAAACTATTCCTAAAACAGGCTGAATGACGGCCTTTGTTTTTATTTGCTGCAGACTCTAAAATTTTTAGAGTTAGTTTCGAAGCGATGTAAGGATCAGACAGAATACTCAAGAATACGTTTTCCCTTGAAGTTTCATTAGTCCTGTAACAAAAATGGTAAAGAGCTATTGACCTGTAGATACGCCATTTAGCCCTTTCGTGATTTGTCCCGTGTTTAATCTTAGTTTACTTCTGTTTTAACACGATATTTACCGCCTTCTTTAATGTGCTGAGCAGGCAATACTAAATCGTGTGGGTTATACTCCAGAGATCAATCATGGTGTGCTGATGGAAATGGCGGAGCACAAGAAAGACTTGGAAAAGAAAACAAAGCCTATCTTGGATACCTTGAGAAGTTACCAGGACTTACCCCCTGTATGTCTTGTTACCTTGTAAAAAAAGTTCATCGTGCGTTTTACAAAGAATTAACTTCTCTTTTCATATTTATATGATCAGGATAAAACTCTTGCCGCACTAGCTATAGAGGAAAAGATGAGACAGTATGCAGCTGCAGAGAAGTATCTTGAAGAAGTGCTGCATTCTGCTTTAATCAGCAATCCTGAATTATAACCTTTCAAAGGAGAATTATAACATGTATGTGATCGAATTCATTTATCTCTGTTCAATTATGATGGCCGATATTAAATCAATCTTCAAGTTCGTGCCTTATGATGGCCGATATTAAATCAATCTTCAAGTTCGTGCCCTGTATGGCGAGATCTTGATAGTTCTGTTGTATAAAGTATAAAAATTAGTGGTGATTATACAGATTATTTACTCCCTGTTTTATGAAGATATATGCTCGCTTGAATGTATTTTTCTGAAAACTATTGTTGAAATACTCTGGTACTTACCATACAGTTTGTTATCCATGGTTTTAGTATTAATGGCTTTTCAGATGGTTCCTTACTTCTGTCAACATTCTTGTTCAAAAAAATCGTCATCCCTAACCATCTCTCGTAAATTGAGCAGATAGGTAATATTTATTTTATATATGATATGCAATTTTATTACAAGTCGCATCGCTCGGTGTTAGCCTTGAGCTCGGACTCCCTGTTAAGCTTTTACATTTTCGAGATTCACGAGTTTTCTAGTATATTTCACTGATTTACTTATGTTTCACTTTATGCAGGTTTATTCGCCCTCTTAAAGTCTTCTGAGAGCTTGAAAATATGCGCTTCCAGATTCCGGATAGAGTATCTGTCGAATACATTCGAGATAAAACGAAAACATATGAGATTATTATGTTGGTTGTTTTAGGATAGAAACATTGCCAAATCCCTTATTGTGCAATTTTCTGTGTTGCTTTTGAGAGAAGAGTAGAGAGCTACTTGTTTCATTCATTAAGAGTTTTCTGTAAAAAGTGAATAGCCTACTTTGTTGAGTGGATTCTCTCTGTATATTTCTCTTCTGTTTATGTCTCTTTAATACTTTGTTAACCAGTATCTAGTACTCTTCCATTTCCTTTTCGTAACTTAACATTATTAATTCACTTATTAATGATGCAGATTTTGAAACAGATGAACTCTTCTAGGGCATGTGCATATGTAAACAAAAAACCAAGTGTATAAGAAGTAAAGCAAGCATTTGGATTGCACAATTTGCTCAGATTATGGTTCCAATGCTAAAAAATCTAAACAAATTCTTTTGCATTATACACCCTGAGTATGACGGTTACAGATGATCTGTTCTATCAATACGATAAACCAAATGAATTTAATTTGTAATCCTAAATCCCATAAATACTATGAACAAATAAAAGAATCATCATTTTGCAGTGCATCAAAATACACAAACATCTGTTCGAAGATCTTCTACGGCAGCGAGCACTCCGCCGGCATCCCCTGCGGGAACCTCTCGACATCCTTGCAGTAGTCGTAGATCATGTAGTTATCCTGCACCCACTTCATCCTCCCCTGCTCCGCGGAGTCGAGCTCTTGGTTGTACCAACTGATGCTCGACGAAGCCGCCCCGCACGACGACGAAGAGGAGGAGGAGGGGACGCAGGCGTCGGCATTGTAGTTTTTGTAGGAGACGGCGAACGGCGCCTGCGACCAGTCGGTCTTGACGCGCCCGCCCTGCGTCGCCCAGTCCTCGGCGTCCCACAAGCTGCCGTACACCCTCATCGGCTGGCTGGTCGGGAAGGGCACCCCGGCCGCCTCGTGGTTCTTGAAGTCGCGGATCGGCGTGCCGTCGACCGAGAATCTACGAGCAAAGAAACAGACAAGAGAAAGTTAGTTAGTTAATACAGTTCTTTTTACAGCAGGAGGTTCTGAACTCGAATCCAGCGAGAGCCCTTACATGATGTGTTGCGGATTCCACACAATGGAATAGGTGTGAAAATCTGCAGCTGGATCAAACCAGAGATGGAACTGCTGCTCCCTGTTTCCCTTCCCCTGAGCAAACACATTGGTGTGCAGGGTATAAGGCTCCCCCGTGAGGTTCCCGAGGAACTCGAAGTCGATCTCGTCGTGATCCGCGCCCTGCGACGACATCTGCAGCCAAGAATGCCAACAAGAATTTTTAGCAAAACACAGCACGCACGCAAATACCAACTTTAAAGGAATATACTCTAAGGAGAGGTTCTTACGTAGAGGGTGGCGACGGTGCCCGCGGAGTTCCCCGGGACGAGCTTGAGCTGCACGTCGATCCGACCGAACTGGTACTCGTCCTTCGACTGAAACCCCGAGCCCGAGAACTTGTCGAGCGAAAGGGCGAGGACTTGCCCGCCGTCGGCGACGCTGGCACGACCGTCCCCCCAGGTAATGTCTACGTCTCGGTAGAAGTTTCCGGCGAAAACCGGACCGACGAAGGAGAGCAGAACGTGCAGCAGCCAAAGTTTAGCACCAAAAGAGATTGCCATTGTCGTAAGAGAGAGAGAGGAACCAACTTAAGTGTGATGATCACTGAGAACGAGAGAGAGAGTGAGAGAGGAGAATTGGGTGTAGTTATATGGTGAGGAGTGATGTGTGAGTGAGTATATATAGAGGGTTTGGAAGGATATTGATAATATGGATGGATGGATGTGGGGTTTAAGGAAGGGTATAGGAAGGTGCAGTGGGTTTGGTCGGCGACAACTGTCGTAGGCTAGATCATACTTCTTATTATTATATGTAAAGAACAGATCTAGTACTGGTATGTGTACAAATATAAAAAGATTTTTTTAAAAATAAGCGATTCTAAAATAAATCCCTCGGCTTTAATTTTTTTTTAAAATTTTATCATCCATTAGCTACTGTCAGTCGATTAATCTGATTTTATTTGCATAAAGTAGTCTAAACTATTAATTTTGATATAATTGTTAATTTATTTGGTAACATTTACTTAAAGCTGAGAGGGCTATTTCGAAATTTGGGGCCTTCGATTATTTATTCTTATCTTATTATTATTATTATTATTATTATTTATTAAAACGAGAGTACACGCGGTTTTGGGCTGGATCTGGGGCAGCTCTAACTGGGTGCGCCGCCCACGCATACACCGCCCATGCAAAATCTAGGGTTTACGTTTGTTTCAAAATATGTAAAAAAATAAAATAAAAAATAGGGAGATGTGGCGAGTCGTGGGGACAAATAATATTTTAATTAATTTAGGAGGAGGTTTCCTAGATCCATTGCAACTATAGCTGGAGCCTGGTTTGCGTATTGCTGATAACTTATTTTATTTATTAAAAAAGTAAATTTTTTATAGTTGGTAAAATTATATAGAATTTATCTGAATGATAGATTATTTTAATATAGCTATTTAGTTTTTTTTTTAATTTTAATTTATTTGATTTGAATCAGTCAATAATATTTTTGATTTCAAATTTTAAATTAATTATTTATTTTAATAAATTTATAATTGTGAAATTGTGTTACATATACTAAATAAGTTTATACATATAAATAGGGTATTCAAATTTTAAAGTCAAAATGCCATTGACTAATTCAAATCAAATAAATAGAAAAATTGGATAGTTAAATTAAAATAGTCTACACTTCAAATAAATTTTGTAAATTTTTTAAATATTTTAAAGTTATGTAAGCGATTAAAATAGTAAGGAGGAGGAGAGGAACTTTTTGCATTATTTCTTTCTTTCTTTTTTTTTTAATAAACAATTTGAGGGGTCTAGAATGTAGTGGACTTTCCAGGCGCGCGACGGTCATGTTACAGCTCAACTTATTTTGACCAACACGTGTGCATGCTACAGCAAGAGTACCATCACGTACATACAAAATAATGAAAGAACAGCTAGCAATGACACTGCATATATAGGTGTATCTTCATTTGAAACGAAAGGCGCACGGCCAAAATAAATCAACAATCTCAGTTTCTTTCTTATTTAGAGGAATTTATTAGATTTGATGTTAGATACTAATTTTTTAATGTTATCAAATTTCAGTAAAAATAGATATTTTATTTTAATTTTATACCATAAAAATATTTATGTATTATATGATAAATGCATAAAATGGGCCTTCACAAAGCCTGATGGAAATTGGGCATCGGGCTTGGACTTTAAGCTGGGAATTAATTTTTTAAAAAAATAGATAAGAGCCCGACCCGAAACGCAACATTTTTTGGCCCGGGCTTGGGCATAGTATTTCCCGATCCAAGCCCGGCCCAATTCCTGGTAAGGGCCGTAGTGACCTGCGAATGGCGCATCGGCCCAATAAGCCTTTCCCAAGCCCGCCTCGCGTGGCCCAGCTCTCGCCATCCCACAAACTCGCGTTTAAGCACATGGGCTGCTTTATGGGGAATGGGAGCCCAAATTTGTTATTGTTATATTTTTTGAACACTTTTATTGAAGTCTTATCCTTCGTTAAAATAACACATTATTTAACATGGTATCATATTAGAAGATTCTGAGTCATACAAACACTGCTTACTTACATGATGTTCAGAGGATTCCAAAGGATTGAATTTTTATGAAAATCTGCGGTACCATCAAATCACATGTAGAATTGCTGCTCTCTTTGCCGACCCTTGACTGAACTGAACACATTGGTGTGAAGCACATAAGGATCTCCACTTAGATTCCCCAGAAACTCGAAGTCGATCTCGTAGTGCACCTCGCTGATCGCCGATCGACAAGAGCTACATCGAAATAATATTACAATAACTTTTTTTTTAAAAAAACACTTTGATTAGGGGTTAAAACAGTTCAGTTTGTTAGCGAGAATAATTGTTACTTCCATCCTACTATGTCCAATAGTTGGTTGCCCCTTAAGAATGATAAAATGATTCTTGCTTAAATCATTCTTGGCATGTAGTTAGACTGCTAATCATGAACCAAAATAATTTGCAATTGGCGAAGAAGAAACATTCAATTCAACAATAAACTTAAACTTATAATGATTCTTATTGTTTGTGCTGCGCTTTGTTAAGTGATCCTACGAGTGTGTTTCGTTGGCTGATCTTTGGGCTTTCGAGCTCAACCAGATTGTGATTTGCGAAGAGGCTCCTCCCCGATCGGCCTCGCAAGTGTCACCGCCATCCGGCGACATTCCATCAAAGAGCTAAAGTCATGGGCCAGTTTGGGCTAGCCCGGCACCGACCGGCCCTAAAACATGCTAGAGATTCTGATCTGTTTGATATAAAAGATGTATCCAATGCATAGAATGATGAACAACTGGAACCACAGAATGCAACACTTACTTAAAAGCCCTAAAAAACCTAATTTTGCAAAAAGAGTGTTGCAACACATGCAATTGTTATCCAATCATAGCCACTATTGTATGTGGAACAGACGCATTGATATCCTGATGCATCTAAAGATCATCTTTTGAGTTGTCAATATTCAAGAGTTCCGCAAGTTTGCCGCTTTCATATGCGCCGACAGTATCTGAAAACCGATTAAAGAAAAGAGGGAGAGGAGAAAATAATATCAGAAAGTGGAAGATGAATTTTCGAGAAATAAGAAGAGATACCAAAAGCAGTGACTTTGTTACCATCGGAGCCGCCCAAGTGCTCTCCAAGGATGAATACTTGAGGAACCGTGCGCCTTCCGACCATTTCAGATAAGGCATCCTGAATATCTGATCCATCCTCTGCAAGTTTAAAAAAGTAATAATAAATAGTTCATATATCATAGTTGAAACAAACAAATATAAAAAGTTTCATGCAAAGGAAAGCCAATGAGAGAATCTCGTTTACCACTGTTGCTTGTAGCGTTAAACACTAGCATAACAAAGGGGCGTGAGTTATTTCAGATTTATGCTAGGATTGTAGCAAGAAATATTAAAAGCACATGCTTCGCTTTTTTCCTTACATATATATGAATCATTGATTACATTTTCATACATATGATTTCCATTCAAGTTTAATTATTAAATAGCTGCAAACTCTATGACATAGTAAATGCAATTTTGACATAATTTATGTATAGAATTGTTTCTTTCATCTCTCTTCAAGCAAAACACGCTGAACTACCTCGTTCGTCAGAAAGCTAGTTGCCAGCTGAGAGAAAAAGATGTGGAAAATAGCAAGAAAATAATTAAAATAAGCAACCGAGATTTGACAAAAACTAAATATTTTTTGTTTTTCCCAATAAACAACCTCTCTGGTCCAGCTCCACGACATATGCTTCTTTCTTCAGTTCCTTGAAAACACCCTTTGCTCTTCTACAATATCTGTTGAATCAATAGTTTACATTAGTATGTTTCAATAAAGCTGTACGACGACAACAGAACACAGCCGCCAGACTATAGAATAACAAAACTTTAAATAAGTAATGTAACAGTATCTCTCTTATTATGTTCATCAGCATGCTATGTAAAAGGCTAAAAGCATGTGAGGAAAGCATATGACAGAAATAGGCAGAAATAGACATAATAAACTCCAATGTAAAATCCTCAAAAACTTTGACATAAACTAATATTTGAACATTCGCTATTAGAAGGGTCTTTCAACATGGTCAGGCAATTAATTTTGCTTGTTTCAAGCCCCTGTTAGAGCTATATGGCCAACAAGGGGAAGACAAAAACAGTAAATAAGGCATCAACTTTTTTGTATATCTCGAAGAAAGTTGAAGCTCTTACTGAAACATCCTTAGAAATGCAGTGAGAGAACTAAAAATCTAAAAGAAGGCGAAAAATTAGAAACCTTCTCTAAAATTATTAGAAAACTGAGGAATGTGCATACATGCTTCCTTCTAATATATTAGAAAACTGAGGTACGCGAATATGTATTTCCTTCTAACATAACCAGCCCTTGCATTCACATAGACCTAGTATACCTGAATATCAAAATGATTAATATAGTCATTACAACATGCTGTTACTATCATCATAAAGATTGCCCTGCAAACAATTTGTCGCATGATCAAGTGAGTACCGAGTAATATTATCAAAGGTAAAACTAGAGCAACTATCGCGAACGCCGACACCAGAAAAAATATAGAACACAAATCGAACATGCTACTTGCACATTTTTATTCAACAAAATACTAATACAACAGCATCAATCCAAATTCCCCTAGTTCCCATGGTGCGAAATTTATATGATACCCGCCTCGACAAATGCATGTAAACTTCGATACATCAAAATGATCAGCCAAAGACAAATTATTCACTTCCTACAGTATAACTTTGCCACTCCAACATACTATTCACTAAATCCATCATCAACTTGTAAATACATAGTAGAAACACATCTTAAAAATCGAGTCACATCCTACACAAACACATCCATAAACAAACAGCTGTGATCCAAAAATAAAGAGCAATATATCGGTTTAATCAGTTACGGTGTATGCGATTACCAATTGCTGAGTGCAAATTAAGATCGAGTCACATGAAAAGCTCATTTGTACCCAAAAGATAGGGTTTAGAGGAAGTAGAGAGAGAGAGAGAGAGAGAGAGAGAGAGAGAGAGGGATATACGGGCAATAGGATTTGGAGAAGATGACGATGTCGTGGGATTTGATGGTGTTTTTGACGAAGGAGACCTTGGTCGCGGCCTCCGAGGGGAAGCCGACGAGGACTGCGGCCGCCGCCGCGAGGAGCGCCACCGTCGCCATCCCGAGCCCCCTCCTCCCAGCCGCCGCCATTGTTGTCACCTCGCCGAGCTCGAAGCCGAACCCTAGTGGGATAGAGAGAGAGAGAGAGAGAGAGAGAGAGAGAGAGTTGGGGAGTAGAGGGGAGACGAGATGAGGGAACGAGATCTGAGCGTGGCGACGCTTTGGGCCGTAGAGTATGGACAGACGATCGAATGGGTTGGGCCTAGAATTAGCCCAAAAGTGAAAGAGGTGGAATAACGTAGCAAAATCCGATACCATGTTGGGCCTTACTGGGCCCCAACCACTTCCTACTCTTTTCAACTTTTTTTCTTTTCTTTTTTTTTCACTAAAGCAGGACTTCTCATTACCAGAACCAGGTTCACCACATCATCCGTAGACCGGTCCTTCAATAATACACTTCTTTTGTAACAAGTAAAACTTTTAAAAGTACCAAGCACTTGGTATTTGTAAATTTTTTACCGTTAGATCTCCGCTTTTGATCATTTTACCCGTTAGATTATACTATTAAACTAACCACCACTCAATCCTAGAGAGTCCACATCATCCTAACCGCACATCCTTTAATCCAAGAACCGAAAACTTACAAGCACCAATAACTTGATACTTTTAAAAGCATAGGAGCTCAATTCTCTCTCTCTCTCTCTCTCTCTATTAGGGATGCAAACGGATCCGGGTTGGTGGAGCTCCTGCCCCGATCCGCCCCGACGGGAGCAGTAAATGGGAGAAAATAAACGGATTCGGGGCAGGAAACGGGATAAGTTTTACGATCTGAGACGGATTCGGGGCAGGAAACGGAAAAAATTTTGACCCGTCCCAAATCCGCCCCGAATTCGCCCCGCCATGATCCGCTCCGAATCCGCCCCGAATATCATTTGTATTTTTAAAAATATTCCAAAAAAATAATATATTTATAAAAAAGTTTAAAATACAAATAAGTTATTACTCTCATTTCTAATGTATTTGAAATATTTGAATTTTGTTTTGAATTGTGATTGATATTTTTAATTTTTACCATTAATATTGTTAAATTATATATATAATATTATTAAAATTATTAATTTATATTTTAAAAATATTAATAATATTATATTTTATAAAAAATATTAGTTGGCGAGGCGGATTCGGGGCGCCGGCGGGAGGCGGGTTACGAGGCGGGGCGGATTATGGGATGTATTTTTAACCCGTCACGATTCGGGCGGGAGCGGGCGGATTTTTGCTAGTCGGCGGGGGAGGCGGGCGGCTCTCCCGCTCCCAGATCCGCCCCGTTTGCATCCCTACTCTCTCTCTCTCTCTCTCTCTCTCCTTCTCTCTCTCTCTCTCTCCTCTCTCTTCTCTCTCTCTCTCGCTATATAATCTATATATATATATATATAGCCGAGAGGAGAGAGAGAGAAGAGAGAGAGAGAGTTGAGCTATGATACTTTTACAAGTATCACCATCATGGTGCTATTAGGTTTTAAGCTATTGGATTTACTTTTTGATTATTAATAGCCTTGAATTAACACTATTCCACTACCACCACTACCACCATCATCTCAACCTCACATCTCTCCATCCAAGGACTAAAAACACACAATTATCATCCCCATAATACTTTTACAAGTATTCTATCCCTACTATATTATATATATATATATATATATATATATATATATATATAATTCTATAAAGCCAAAATTTAAAGCCAAAATTCTATTGTGCTGAGGCATTGGCAAAAGAGTGGGCCGCCCTCTGTTGAGCTAGGGGACGCCTACCTCACACCACCTCGACAAGTGTATCTACTTCGTGCTAGGAATCGTATGTATTTTAGATTTTTATTCGTTTTCTTTATTCCATCTTTTTTATTTTTCTTTCGAGATTCTGACTATTTTAATTCATATAGCTAAATTTATTTTTTTATTAAATGAAGCGGGGAACATGTTACCTATTTTTTTAAAAAAAAAAAAAAAAACACTGCTCCTCTATCCCTTTTATTTCATTTTCTTTTCTTTTGGTGAGGTGTGATTGATTTTGTAAAACTAGATCTAAATAAGATCTAAGCACTCAATCTAAACTATAAATAAGATTATTATATATTTTTTTACATAATTTAAGCATATAAAATTATATTTAATAGTATAAATTGTAAAGTAAAATACTTTATTATCAAAAATAAGAAAAAATGAAAAACAATTTACTCTTCTTCTCCTCATGTGAAACATTTGGAACAAACTATTCGAGTCAACAAAACAATAATAAAAAAAGGACAAATATATCTAGTTTATTCCTAACGTTTCTTATACGCAGCCCCTTTACCTCTCACAAGGTGTAAGCTATTTTGAGCTTTGACCCCACAAATTCTCCCTAAGCAAGCTCATGAAAAATCCAAAAAGTAAACCCCATAAGAAAAAAGCTCACGAATCCAACGGTCCAAATTGAACAGATTGACCCCACACGTGGTAGTACAATTCGGTCAACGGTAATTGCCCCATCAACCACGACCACAAATTGTCAAAATTTCAAATTCTGAAACCATGACTAATTCAAATCCCGCAATTGCAAAAAATTTCAAATCCGTCGACTTTTCCACCCCCAAACCCCACGGTTGACTTTTTTTTTTTTGGTCTTTTACTTTTGATAAAATAGATGTATTATTATTGTTATTTTTTATTTGGAAAAATCGATTCCTCGATATCCGGCACGTTGTCCAAGGACATCTAGTCCCCCACGGCTCCACTATTTTCCCTCCACGTGTCGGAGCGCCAATGGCCAGATCCGAAAATAGTAAAACATCTTTATCTTCATATGTCCGCACCGTCCGATCGATTCACACCGCTAAAATCAGACGGTGGGCATGACCGCATGATCATCCGGGTCAATGGCTACGAAGCAACCATTTAACTAGGGCCTCTCGGTGGCGTGTATATCTTCTTTGTTTAAAATTAAATAAATAGATACGAATATTAATTAATTAGATATATCCAAATAATACATAAATCGGTTACAAAAGAGTATAATTATGCATGTTAAATGTACATATATTTATACATACTTTTAAATGTATTGATAATATTTTTCAAATAAGAGCTCCTTAATAATATTTAAATGAATTATATGATACACTTTAAAAATTAAATTCAAATCGAGTAAAGCTCAGATTCAAAATTGAATTGGGGGAAGTAACACTTTGCAATAACTCAGTTTCCGTACATGTACAAAACCGATGAGTCGTGCATGTGAGTCCACATCAATGTTAACTCTAATAATTAGAAAAACTCAACAGACCAGTTTCGTCTCTAATTAATGTAATAATTAATAATAATCAACAAGGAGATCTCGCGAAGATACTGAGACAGAGAATTTGAGGGGTTTTTAATGCTCCATCATTGTTCCCGGACGCAATTTTTCAAAGGTTGACTTTGAAGCCAAGGCACGTTGCGCTCATTTAATTGTTACTATTTTATTATATATTATATAATATTATAATAACCCCCTCTACAAAATTAAAAATTTTTTCTCCTAAAATAAAAAATAAATAAAATAAAAAGTCCACCTATTGAACGGTCCTGATTTATCCGTGATAACTCTTTATGTTGCTTTTCCCCAACTAGTACCGGTACCTATTGTGTGGGCCCGACGAGCAGAGCCGTCACCATCACGGTAAAGAGAAAATAATAAAATAAAGGTAAAAGTGTACGGACACCCCTAAACTACAAGATAATAGCGCAACTTAACTTTTTGATTTTTCTAAGTGAGGTTGTTTACTGTTGATTTTATTGTTATTATTATTATTATTTGAGTAGGTTTTCTCGTCAGTTAGACTAAAAGGTTTTTCGTATTCAGCAGAAATTCTATAAAATATTTAACAGATTTTAGCTAATAATATTAAAATATAATTTTTATTGTTGGGATGGTGAATCTTGTCGTCTTATTAAAGTTTAAGCTAGGATTTGGATGTAGAAAAAATTCTAACGTTGAAAAAATGTTACATTTTTTTAGATTGCGACAAAGTCTCTCGTTAAAAGGCAAAGGGAAGGCTACAGTGCAAAATAGTATATAGTAGATGGGTCTAGCTGCATATTTGAACTAAAGAAGGAAGGGCTCTTTCTTTAATAAATAAATAAAATAAGGAGGTCACCGGGCTTGATTGAATCGTGACCGTCGGATCCGAGCCGCGTTTGACTCGAATCTTCGTTGGTCACCACTCACCACTTGCCTCGGGTCGGGGGGCTATGTGCGCGTGTGTCTATATAATATATGTGTATAAACACCACACTCGGCCTCCGCAGCGGAGAGGAAGAGGAAATTAGAAGAGAATAGAGAGAGAGAGAGAGAGAGAGAGAGAGAGAGAGAGAGAGAGAGGATAAAGTAGCGGAGACGAAAGGGGAGTTGGAGGAGAAAGGAGAAGAAGAATAGGATGACCGTAGATCTGATGGGGTGCGCGAAGATCGACGAGCACGCGGCGATCCAGGAGGCGGCGGCGGCGGGGCTGCGGAGCTTGGAGCACATGGTGTTCCAGCTCTCGCGGCCGGCGGGGCCGTACCAGCCGTTGGATTGCAAGGAGATCGCCGATCAGACGGTCTCCAAGTTCCGCAAGATGATCTCCATCCTCAACCGGACTGGCCACGCCCGCTTCCGCCCCGGCCCATCCCCCACCGACCCGAGGCCTCGTCCTCCTCCTCCTCCCGGCGGACGAGTTCTCGTGGCGCAAGTACGGGCATAAGCCGATCAAGGGCTCCCCTTACCCGTGCGGCTACTACAGGTAGAGGGGACGAAGAGCTAGGTTAAGGTAGAGAGACAGAGAAAAGCGAAATGGGTTTGAGAAGGGTTCAGAAGTAAGGTAAAAAATTTTTACTATTTTTTAATATAAATTGACAAAAAAAACCCCACTGTTTATACAATGTATATAGAGTAGGTGAGGGTAAATTGGTCTTTATGCATAGAGGGTGTGTGAGTGCTGAAAAAAAAGGAGGGAAGATGTGGCGGGATAAGTAAGGAGATATCGTGGCGACAAATATCGCCACTAATACTCTATTTTTCGGTGGCGACCCTTATATGTCGCCGCCAAAGCATCCCGTATCGGTGGCGACTCTTATATGTCGCCACCAAAATGCCCNCAACCCCCACCACCACCCTCGTCCCCTGATGCGTGCCTGGGCCCACCCACCCACCACGTCATTCACTACTATTGTCACCTCCTCCTCCTTTTTCTTCTTTGTTTTTTTTTTCTTTAAAAAAATTTCTTTTCTTTTCTTTTCTTTTCCTTTTGTTTTATTTATTAATTTTCGGATAATTTAGACTTTGTAAAAAAAGGAATTTAGAATGAGAAAAAATTTATGAAAATCTACCGTTGTTCGATCGCTGTTCATCGTGCTATATATATATATATATATATATATATATATAGCCGCTTTCAGATTTATCCCGAGAAAAAATTCATGAGAAAGTCTTGTGTTCTGATTATTATTATTATTTAGTATTATTATTATTATATTCCTTAATCTTATTACAGCCAAAAGAAAAAAGAAAAAAAAAAAGAAAAAAAAAGAGAGAGAGAGAGAAATTGAGGAAATTAAAATTTATTATTATGACATTTGTTTGACTAGAAAGGAGGAGGAGCATGATCAACACCAGGCAGATAGATGGAAGAGTTTGTCGCGTAGCGCGCGGACGCGCGACCAATTAGGGCGGAGTTAAGAGGTCGGGGTTGGAGTCCGGTGTCGTGTAACGCGCGCGGGTCAAACCTCTTTAGTCCCCGTGGGCCCCGCCGTCGTGGCTGGATTAGTTGGCTTTAGTCATAGGTAGCGGCCGGTGGGCCCCCACCCCGCGAGGGCGAGAGCTTTTATGTCGCGTTGACTCGCGCGGTTTTCGAGGCGGTTGCCTCGTCAGCATGTGCGCCCCCCACCCCTCCCCTGCTCTCCCCCCAGTCCCCACCTTACCTTACTCCTCGCCCCCTCAAACACCTCGTAATTACTTTTTTGTCCCTTTGTATTACTTGCTGACCCAAATGATATTGATTGGGGGCTTTTTCTTTTTTCTTTCTTTCTTTTTTCTTCTTTTTGAAAAAAAAAAAGAAAGTGTTTCTACTATTATATATATACTATATATATATATATTATATATATATATATAATATATATATATATATATATATATTAATATATATACACTTTAATTTCTAGGTTGTATATATGTTACTGAACAACAATCTCCCGAACAAGTTTAAGAAGTTACAGTTCATTTGATTTCCAATAAACATAACTTAAACTTTTTTAGATTGTGGATTAAATTTTAACACAACACAATACAATATGACAATACAAATTGTCAAGTACAAAATTCTTATAAATTTGTTTGAAATTATCCCATAATATGAATCTAGCATCCCCATAAATATTTCAACAAGAACAACCAAATTTGACCCACTGAGAATTTTGGAATGTGCATGATTGGCAAAATTATATGCACAATAACTTCAGTTAACCCTCAATTAATGGTTGCCCAAGTAGTAATTAGTAATTGCCTAAGCCATAAACCTAACAAAATATGAAAAAGATAATATTTTTTAAAAAAAAGGAGACAATTGAAAAATAAATTTAAACAAGGACCAGTTGCATTGTTCTTAATAAAGAGAAGCTGACTTTGTGATTCTTTTAATTATTATCTTCCCAACTATATTTTTTAGTACCAAGATTTTTATAATCCTTCTATGAGCTGTCAAAGTGGACTTTATTTAAAATTAATTAAATGTGGGGGCATCTTTAAAAAGTGGGCAAAATTTGTTGAAATTGGGTGGTATCCAACAAATCCCATGAGCCCATTGGTAGTATTTTAAAAGAGAAAACAAAAAAAAAAAAGGAAACTAGTAGTGAAAATATAATAAAATAAAACCATTTAAAAGAGAAAAAAAAAGAAAAAAAAAAACTAGTAGTGAAAATATAATAAAATAAAACCTCAGGGGTGGACCAAACAATTAATTCTTAAAAAATGGAGAGGCATAAAGAATATTAGACTTTAATAGGGATTGAATATGGAGAGCCTCTTCCACATTCAAAATTATTTAATGGCATATATATGACTTGACTTATTTTTAAAAAAATGAGTAAATTAACTTCAATCAGATCCCTGGGATTTTATTCTTTGCACTACTATTATTTTGCCATTTAAAAAGTTACAATATAATATCTGTGATTTTATTTTTACTTTATTATATATAAATAGCTTCTTGTTAAATAGGATAGTTTAATGTTATATTTTACAAATCATTGCCAAATAAGTAATTAAAATGCAAATTATATGTAGGACTCTACGGTGGTTCGCATCATCGCATGTATGGTTTGAAAATGTAATAATATTTTACTGCTTTATTTTGTGCATCAGCAGGTCCGTGAAATAAAATACAAATAAAATTATAAGATAGCAAAGTATAAATTAATAGGCTAAACTATACGAAGGCTAATCGAAGTTTACCGTTTTCAAAAGTGACTACGCCTTTAATTTAGTTGGTGATCTTAGTTAGTTTCGGTAGCTTATGATCATAAGGGTGCGTTTGTTTCGCACTATAAAAGATTATTAGGAATAAAAAGATATACGACAATCTTATTCTTATTCATTCTATTATTAAGAATATGGTATTCCTGTGTTTGATTCGCACGGTCATATTATTTAGTCATATTATTTAAAATTATAAAAAATAAACGATTAATTTATTTATTTTTTTAATTAATTTTAGATAATGCTATGAAAAAAATTAATATTTTTTTAGAAAAAAGGGAGAGAGAATATAGATTAGAGAGAGAGAGAGCATAATTAAAAAAATAGGAAGAGAAATAGAGTCGATGTTAGAGGAAGTGAGCGAGTTGAGAATTTAGAAAAAGAGGGGGAGAGAGAGCTTAATTTAGAGAGAGAAAAAGAGTTGAACTTTAGAAAGAAAAAGATAAGTTTAGAGAGAGATATAGGATTAGAGTGTAAAGAAAAATAATACCAACTAGCCAGCGGATAGGAAGAAAGAAAGAGATTAGACATATTATGATTACCCTAATTTATTAACATGAGAATACCCACCCTCCCTCAAGGGAATGAGATTAGTATTTTGGGATGAATCTCATTTCCAAGTAAATCTAATATTAACAACTAGATTACTTAGTGCGTTTAACCAAACACCAGCATATTTTTTTATTTTTATTGAATTACTAGAAATCTTAAAAGATAGCGCGAACCAAACAAACCCTAATAGTATTCAAAATCAAAGCAAGGTGTTTTCCACCATTCTCTTTTTGAAAATGACTGTAATTATGAGTGAGACAAAAAGTATTAATTAGATAATACAAAGCGTGACCACAATGGATCTTGTTTATTTATGTGTGTTGCAAAGTCCTTCTCTTCTAATGCTCCAAATGTAATCAAGTATGTATGTGGATCGAGGTTGACAGCTATGGAAGATGTAGATTATAAGCATTGTTTTAAGTTGCATAATTGATTGTAGGATTTCTAACGGGTCGGATTCGTAGGAGGATGTGAATCCAGGCAAATTTGCATATGAAATTTAGTGAATATATATTATTATCCAACTTTTTATCTGAGCTTGAATTTAAGGAATGGTATCAGGTTTTGGATTCTGAACCATGTAGGGTTAAAAAATATTACCAAATCCAAGTAAATTTAAATATTTTTATGAGCTCGTATAAATCAACTCTTATCTGATATGGAATCTAAAGGACTAATTAATGAGTACACTAAAGCTCTTTTATTAATTAACCAAATTCTCTCTCTCTCTCTCTCTCTCTCTCTCATTTGGTGCTGAACATAAACTATTAGAACACTGCTCTGCTATAGCTTAATATTTTAGAGGAAAACAGACCGTCCCTAGCGCAAGTGGCAAAGGACTTGATGGTTGGTATCTGAGATTCCAATTTCGAATTCTAGTTGATTCAAACTTCTAGCTAAGTTTATTTCTAAATGAAATAAACAAAACGGGTAGAATACTACGTATCTCTCTCTCAAAAAAAAAAAAGAAAAAAGAAGAGGGAGACGATTGTTTACTATATAGTAAGGCCTCTTATGATTTGCGAATTGTTCGGGAACCAAAAAAAAAAAGCAAAAAACAAAAATGGAAAAAGAGAAACACAAAATACAAATCATGGATTGATGATAATGGATCTACGCAGATGATAGAGTTACCGTAGCCCATTGGACCCTATCTGATGCCCATGGGCTACGGCCTACAAATTCAAGTCCCAATATAGGATCATTTACAAGTGAACTTGGATTGGGCCATGCTTGCATATACACTAACTCTTGATTTTAAAAATACGTCGGTCTCAGTCTCATCGACTGTATCTAGTGCAGTTGGCTAAGTACTTATTGATTGATACTTGAGATCCCAGTTTTGAAGTTTAGTTGATGCACACATCTATCTGAGTTAATTTCTAAAAAAAATAAACGAAGTGGGCAGCTTGCTATCTTTCTCTCACAAATAAATACAGAAGAATAAATAGCATGCTTAGCTAATTTACGAAAGATAATAATTATAAGAGTGAATTTACACTAGTCCACCCAAGTCAAAGCCCCCGTAGTTTCAATTGATTACTTTTGTTCAAAAAATTGCGTATGGACTTATGAATGTGTCATTAAGACTTAAGCTAGCCCTTAATAATTTGCTTTCACATATATTCAATTTATACGATTCATAATCTCGTTGTCGTGTTCGTACATATAGTTACAGCTAACTAATTTGGTTTAGGTGGTTGTTAGTTGAGTTAATGTGGTGATGACCTTTGTGCTAATTAGCTGCTACATATACATATATATATATATATATATATATATATATATATATATATATATATATATATATATATATATATATATACACACATTTTTCACATTAGTTATTAATTATTAACCTATGACCAAACATGCCAACTAGCTAGCATACTATATGTATATTTCTACAATTATGCTAATATACTATCGATAGTACTAAACGCTTGGTGCTATCGAGTTTTCAAACACTGAATGAAAGGGTATGCGGTTAAGATGATAGTGTTCTCCTAGGGTTGAGTCGATGATTGGTTGAATAGTATAATCTAACGGATGCAAGTGATCAAAGGGTAAATCTAACGGCAAAAAGTTCGATAGTATCAAGAACTTGGTAGTATTGATAGCATAGTAATCGAACTCTATATATATTTCTAGTACATTGTATTAATCGATCTCCTCTGCGTGAACACTAAATTTGTCGGATTTTGCATCAATCTCACTAAAATCTACATCCATATGAGCAGCAGGATCTGACCATGAGATTAAATTTAGTTTTTAAAGAAATTTTGTGACATTAATTTAATAATATGACCTGTCGCATTCCTTTGGTACATAAGTAGTCCAAGTAGTTAGGTTAGATACCTAGATCTATTTCGAATTTAATTAATCCATCCCAAAGGGGTGCATGCATGGTTCATTTAATATTCGCATTCATGTTTAGCTTAATCTTTTGGGTTAACGTGATCCAATTTACAAGTCACAATTTGTGAGTAGAAATTTACAATCAATGTATGGCTGAAGTGTGCCTAACTATACAGTGACTACTTAATTAATTAGTTGTAAAAATTTATATTAGTGAGTGCTTTGCGTTTAACTTAGTGAACGTTGGTTGAAAATGTTAGATTTGAGTCAAAATATGAATATTTGGGGATCGAGAAATTTATAAGAGAGAGAGCTAGGAGCTAAAAGACATTTAGAGGCAACTTAATGTAAACTTAATACTATTTTGGTCAAACAACTCACAACCCCAAAAATATGCAATAAGAATGCATGTGTGGATTATTAATTAATTAAGGGGCATTTTTTGCGTTAATTACGAGGAGACGAAGCTATCGATTAATGGGATGTGACACGTAAGTGTGTTTAGGAGATTAACGACCACCCCGCGACAACCCATGCACGTATATACCGCCACCACCGCCATGCATACGTATGGAGATCGAATACTCACTACGAAGAAGCTTGTATCCCATTGGCTAGGAATTCATAATTGATCGCGCACCAGTGGTGCACAACAATAATCCGTGCGCCAGTCTCTTTCAACCGTTCATTTCATCTCATACTTTTATGAATCGATCATTCTCATCTAAATAGAAATCGAGAGTGATAAATCCTCGTTGCTTGTTTTAAAAGTAAAAATGGGTTGCATACATATACTGTTAGATTGGAAGTATAGATTTAGTAATAGGCCCAAGAGATGCATGTGTAATATATTTATACATAGACACCAGTACGTACGTGTGCGCATGTGTGTGTATATTAGCTCGTATTTGGAGTGATGTAAACCCAAAGTGATTTCCTTTCCGTGTCTTCCCCCTCTTCCAGTAAATATATATATATAGAGAGAGAGAGAGAGAGAGAGAGTAGGGCTACTATACTTTTATGAGTATAGAGTCCTTCGTACTCATAAATTATTTTCAATGTTAGGCTTTTTGAATCGACGATCCACACCGTTAAATATGATCTAGAATATTTGAAATTTCTAGAAAATAAATTTCGTAATTTTTCAAAATCATTAATTATAAAGTCCATCAAGTGGGTATAAAATCAACGGTTAAAATTGAATGACATCTTGAAAATGGATGATCGGATCCTTCAATTTAAAATCGGAGATATTGATTCTTTTTAGGAAGTGAATAGAATTTTCTGTCAAAAATTCAACTTATTCCGATTCTTTTTCACCGTTAAACTAGCAAATATCTCATACCGCCCGTTAAAAATTATCAATTTTATGAGCTTTTGATCGTAAGGTAAATGATATCGAAAAATTATAAAATTTGATTTTTAGAAGTTTTAAATGCTCTAAATAATGTTTAACGGTATGGATTGACGATTCGAAAGCTCTAGATTTGAAAGCTCTATCATCGAAAACAACTTATGAATACGAGAACTCGTATTCATAAGAGTATAGTATCCGGACTCTATATATAAATATATATATAGAGTCCAGCTATATATATCCGATCGTCAAATTGCATATCCGATCGTCGAGTCGAATATCCTATCATCGAAAATAACTTACAAGTACGGAGGTTTCTATATTTTCAAAAGAGTAGGACAAACTCTCTCTCTCTCTCTCTCACTCTCTCTCTATATATATATATATATATATATATATATATATATATATATATGACATACATGCATGTGATTATATAGGGTGGTCAAAAGCGAGGAGATTTATAATTCGACCTCAAACTTACACTCTGGTGAACACCCGGACATTATAGTAAACTACAGCCCCAGAGTATTGTCCAGGAATTGCCTCCTCCTCTCATGTGTTATACTCCATCTCTATCTCCATTCACCACCCCGTGTTATACCCCCCACCCACAAAACACCACGACCAACAAGTTCTACTAAAATCTCCCCTTATAGAGAGACCTCACTCTTCAATGCTCCGTCTATAACCCTAGCTAGCCAACACTACCCTCTCTCCCTCTCTCTCTCTCTCTCTCTCTCTCTCTCTCTCTACCCTTGTGCCCCTACCATGATCACTGGTAAGGACATCTATGATGTGCTTGCGGCGATCGTGCCGCTCTATGTGGCGATGATCCTCGCATATGGCTCGGTGCGGTGGTGGAAGATCTTCACCCCGGACCAGTGCTCTGGCATCAACCGCTTTGTCGCGGTATTCGCCGTCCCCCTCCTCTCCTTCCACTTCATCTCCACCAACAACCCCTATGCCATGAACTACCAATTCCTCGCTGCCGACTCCCTCCAAAAACTCGTCATCCTCGCCGCGCTCTCGGTCTGGCACAACCTCTCTTCACGCCCGACCCTCGACTGGATGATCACCCTCTTCTCCCTCTCCACCCTCCCAAACACCCTTGTCATGGGGATCCCACTCCTTCGCGCCATGTACGGCGACTTCTCCGGTTCCCTCATGGTGCAAATCGTTGTCCTGCAAAGCGTGATTTGGTACACCTTAATGCTCTTCTTGTTCGAGTACCGCGGCGCCAAGGCGCTGATCTCCGAGCAGTTCCCACCTGACATAGCCGGATCAATCACGTCGTTCAAAGTCGAGTCCGACGTCATGTCGCTCAACGGCCGGGAGCCGCTGCAGGCCGATGCGGAGATCGGTCGTGACGGGAAGGTCCACGTTGTCGTGCGGAGGTCAGCGTCGTCGTCAGCGGCTCGGTCGATGGTGTCTTCTTACAACAACCATAACAACAACAACAACAACAATAAGGGATTCAATTCAGCAATGTCGATGACCCCGCGCGCATCAAATTTGACGGGGGTCGAGATCTACTCGTTGCAGTCGTCGAGGGAACCAACTCCGCGAGCATCGAGCTTCAACCAGACCGACTTCTACACGATGTTCTCGAGCAAGCTTGCCAGCCCGATGACTGGGGCCGCAGCGCCTGGGCTAGGGTTAGAGGATGAGGTGAACCGGAGGTTTGGGAATAATAGGCATAAGGGGGCCGGGAGCAAGAGTAGTGAGCTCATGAATGGGGGGTTGTATCCAACAACTACTACTACTACTACATCTTCTTCGTATCCTGCTCCGAATCCGATGCTAGCTGGGTTACCGACCGGCGGAGGAAAGAAGAAGGAATTGGGCGGGCCGAACTCGAACTCAAATAAAGAACTACACATGTTCGTGTGGAGCTCGAGCGCGTCTCCGGTGTCGGAGGCTAATCTTAGGAACACGGTGAATCGAGCAGCCTCCACGGACTTTGGAGCCACCGATCCCTCTATCACTCCAAAAGGTAGGGCACCTTCTATATCCTTCTTTTTCCTTATCATTTATTTGTTTCGCAAGAAAGAAAATAATAATAATAATAATTTGCGCACAATGGAGGGTTTAGCTGATTCCTACCCGACCTTCAAAATTTCTTTTTAATTTGTATTTTGTTTTATTTGATCTTGTGTTCGTGTTCGTGTTCGTGTTCGTGTTCGATAGGCATGAGTGGTAACACGAGCCCAATAACAAAGGCGGGACCGATCAACAAGCTCGAAATTGAAGACGGCGGTAAGAGCCCGACGGTGGCCGCGGGGTCGCCATACGCGGCAGCAGCACAGAAGAAGAAGGGCGGAGGGGAGAAGGCGGCGGCGGCGGGGCTGGTGGAGAGTGGCAGCGGGCACCAAATGCCTCCAGCGAGCGTGATGACGAGGCTCATCCTCATCATGGTGTGGAGGAAGCTCATCCGGAACCCTAACACGTACTCTAGCCTCCTTGGACTAGCATGGTCCCTCGTTTCGTTCAGGTTCGAGCCATTGTCGAGCTTGATTTGATTAGTTTAGCGACGTTTAGAACATTTTAGCTGAGCCCAAATGAGTTAGCTAGCTAGCTATTTCCTCATTTTGCGTTGGACAAATTGTTTTTGTGAAATAAATATGGTTTAGCTTGTACGTACGTTTGGTTTTGTACAAATGGGTGCACGTGAGCACATGCAAACTTGTCTAGGAACTATATAGAACATGCATGCATCTGCATCTACTTATTTGTGTCACGGTAATTTAAATTTACGTAACCAGGTCATATATATTATTAATATTATTTTGATGATTAATTTAAACCTTCATATAATTAATTAAATTGCTAACCTAAATGATGTTTCAGGTATAATATTGAGATGCCTTCGATTATAAAGGGCTCCATATCAATTCTATCTGATGCAGGATTGGGAATGGCCATGTTTAGCTTAGGTACTGGATTAATTTTGATTTCTTTTTATTTCACCCAATGAGTTAATACATGTATTTGGATTTTAAAAACTATTTAACAAAGCATATTTCGATTTGTTTCATAGGCCTGTTCATGGCTTTGCAACCAAAGATTATAGCTTGCGGGAAGTCGGTCGCGGCGTTCTCAATGGCGGTCCGGTTCTTGACGGGGCCTGCGGTGATCGCAGCCACCGCCATCGCCATCGGGGTGCGCGGAGTTTTTCTGCACATCGCCATTGTTCAGGTACGTGATTCGTCAATCCTATTTAATCCTAATTCCTGAATCCTAAATAAAAATTAAAAAATTACATAATATTTAGAAGTAAAATCAGTACGTATTAATATTTTCGATGGACAGGCTGCGCTTCCACAAGGGATTGTTCCATTCGTGTTTGCCAAAGAGTACAATTGCCACCCTGACATCCTTAGTACAGCGTATGTAAAATTCAAATTCAAACAAAATTTATTTGAAACGTTTTGATACATTTAATCATTTGCTTTAAAATTTGTGATTTGTTTCTCTCTTGCAGGGTTATTTTTGGGATGCTCATTGCCTTGCCAATCACGATCCTCTACTACGTTCTGCTTGGAGTCTAAGGAAATGCATGCGTTCGAAAAAGCTAAGAGAATGTTGATTTTGATATAAACAGATAGATCTATTGAGTTTGGTCATTTATCAATTACTGAATAAATTTTACCAAATTCAATAAATTATTTTCTGTTCTTAACAAAATCGAGACCTTTTGTACAAGGAAAAAGAGAGAGTAGTTTGGTGCTCTTTTAGCTAGGATTAGAGTACAGGGTAGGACTCTTTGAAGAAGAGCTCAAGCTTATGACCGTTGGGGCATGAGATTCAAATTAAAAAAAAAATATTTTGGATTCCATTTATTTATTTTATTTGTTGGAATTTTTTTATTGTAGTATCTTCTAATTCGTAGTTACTCTTCAATGTCGAATCCCTGATCCAATCTAGCTTTGTAAGTTGTGCATGTGTGATGACTCTGGTGAAAACTTGGCCACATCCCAATGAGCTCAGTTTATTTATTTATTTATTTACACATTAATTAATTGATCACCATTAATTTTGCCACACGGACTGAGGAATCATGTGATTGCTCTTTCTAAGCTCCTCAGTATTTAATGCAGCATAAATTAAAGAGTTACATGCATGTATGGATAATTTCTGTACTATATCTAGATTTTGTGCTCTGGTCCATGCATTTTTCACCTAAATATTATTTGTATTTTAAATAATATAACCCATGTGCTCACTTGCTGTTAAAAGAATGTAAATTTTATTAAAATTAGTGTATTAAGGATTTTAATTACTTGTAGAGGGACAAAGATATGAAGGGACCGACTATGAGGTTACTGAGCACACTTCAAACCCCCACAGCACACAAGCACAGTGAAAGTAGGATCTTTCGTAGACGTAAGAGACGAGCAACCTCAAATCTTCGACGTTTTTACCGTAATATCGACTCGAAATATGACTTTACATAATCCAACAAGTTAATGGTTATTTATATGAGTAAATTTTTGCCAGTAGTTAATTAGGCACTATATAAATTTCCGTAAACAAACCTTATGAATTAAACTATTCAAATAAGAAGTACAAAAACTAATTAAGTTGCAATACGGGGATATGATATGATAGTACATGAAAAATCGGTTTCATTTACTATTCTAGATGCTTGTTTAATTAATTACATGCAGATACCATTGAGCTGTATTTAATTTACATTGTTTTATTTGTTATTTTTTTTATAAATTTAGTTGTTTAGGATTGCATGTGAATAGAAAAGTGTCCTTCACTTGCCATTGAAGAGTCCAAAATTAATTTTCACTATATTCGAGGCTTGTAGATGCACATGATAGGGCATCTTCTAATTAATTTACTGCTTAATTTAGGTTTGACATGCACCTCAAAGTAATATGTTACTGAAGCTTAACTTAACTAATTGATAAAAACTATGTTGACTTAGAAATGTTATTCGGTTTTACACTAATGAATTCATTGATCGATCGAGCTGCATGGGGCAAATTAATCTGCAAATGGTTTACGATCTGTTTGTTCTTTTTCTCTTTCGTCTAAGTGATATAATCATATAAATATTAGATTGTGGCAGTAACGGCGAAAATGGTTGACAAATTTATGGTAGCAGCGGCAAATTAAAATTCAATAAAGAGATTAAAAAATCAATTTAATTATAGAAATTTATTGAATGTGATAAATTCAGTAAGTAAATAGTACTCTAACATTATCAATTGTATTTACTAGCGAGAGTGTAAGATGAATAGTATCTACATTTATGGAATCCCTGCGATGAGTTATCAAGTATATATATATATATATATATATATATATATATATATATATATATANCTTTTTAATTAACTCATATATGCATTTCCTAGTTCCAAGGATCTGAACCTGCATTGCTTGCATGCGAGAGTTACGTGGTGCATGGCATTTACATAGTTTATTAATATTCTCCTCACGCTCTTATCTATATATTATAATCTCTCTCCCTCTCTCTCTCTCTCTCGATCTCCAACGAGGAGAAAAAATATGAAAGAAAAAGTTTTGGATTGACAATGGTATGTTGCTCTTTGATTATATAGAGATGTTGGGAGAACCAAAAGATTCTAGTATGAATTGTGGAGAAGTGCATTGGATTTTTTCAGAAAAAAATATATAAAACTAAAAGTTTGAGAGTGTTTGAATTCATTCATTGCTCATACTGCAAACGAGTCGAACATGAACCAACATTTTGGGCCCAAATATAAGTTTGCTTAAGACTACCCGACCGAAACATAGGCCCAGCATTAGCCCACAATTTGAAATAGTATTTGAGCCCAGTTAGGCCGTAACACAATTTTTTTAAAATTTATTTGTTTCAATATATTTGCTGCACTCAAGGCATTCATTCGTCTTCAAATAGGAGTCGAATTCAGAACCAACTATTTTTCTGAACCATTTTTTTATTTTTTTTCTCCGGCTTAAATATCTAATTGTTGAGAAATAAAAGAAACTCAAGATGTTCCTAAAGCAAATGCCCCAGAAAAAGAAAAAAAAAAAAGAAGAAGAAGAAAAGGGTGTAAAAAAAAAAAAAAAAACCAACAAACACAGCGTGCTCATGGAACAGTGAATAACTAACATTCACTCGCACCGTCGTAGTCATAAACATGCTCTCCTTGTTCCCGGTTCGGTTCACGGCCCCTCCATTATCCCCAATTTCCAAAATTGCCCTTCTTCTTCTTCCGAGCATCTGCCACCCCAGGGTTGGGGCTAGGGTTAGGGTTCCGACACTTCGCTTCAACGCCATGAGCGGCCCCTCCGCCGCATCCGCGGCGCCGGCGCCGGGGACGGAGGACGCCGGAGAACCCACGGCGCCGCCTCTAAACGGCGACGTGGTGGTGCAGTACGTGGTTCTCCGGCGCGACCTGATCGGGGCGTGGCCGCTGGGGAGCGTGGTGGCGCAGGGGTGCCACGCCGCCGTCGCCGCCGTGTGGGCTCACCGCGACCACCCCGACACCCTCGCCTACTGCTCCCCCTCCAACCTTGACTCCATGCACAAGGTCCGTTTGCCGAAATGCCCCACAGAACTCTCTTTCTCTGTTCACTGAATTGGATTTTTACTAGTGTTCACATATTATATGTTGTTTGGAAATGAGAAATGCGATTGGAGTTATAACCACTATGTGCTAGATTTATGTATAATTCAACTCAAAATTCAATTCAATTGAATGCATTGAGTGCGAAATTGGTTCAATAACGAGAGAATTTAGGCAAAATGTATTGGAATTTTTTTCAATTTAGCAATTTGGGTGCATAATAACCCCACTGTTTAGTTTTTTTATCGTCCTTTGTGTGTTCAGGTGACTTTGGAGGTGAAAGGTGAGGCGCAATTACGGAGCTTGGCGGAGAAGCTGGAGGCGAGCGGGGTCGAACACAAGCTCTGGATTGAGCAGCCGGAGAACATTCCTACATGCCTGGCGACGCGGCCGTGCCCCAAATCGCAGGTCGCCCAGTTCTTTAGGAAGCTCAAGCTGTGCAAGTAAGCCTATAAGAACTAAGACCACCTATGAATTATTTATGATTCATTTACCTTTTTATTGAAAGTGTAGGAGAATTGAAATGAATGAAAATTGGCATGAATTAGTTCTGTTACTGTTGAACATCCAGGTTTTGTTGTGGTATCACATTTTGCGGCATGACAGTTCATATGGAATTATTATCAAATTTTTCTGTCTAGACTTTGCTGTTGTTTACCCATCTCTTCTTTCTTTGGTTCTTTTGTGAATTTTGTCGGACATACTCGTATCATCTTATGTTAGGTATGTAGTAGTAATTCAATGAAAAAGGCACATCAAATGGGTAAAAGATTCGTGGAAAAATCGTATTCTCGAAGTAAGCAATACAAGCACGTATCATTCTACGGCACTTGACCTCCAAATTTGCGAGAAAAATTGCAAAACCATGTCTTAAGTTAGCGGCATTAATTATTACGAGTGATTTCGATAAGAAGGTCACAATGAAATAGGGATCGCAACATGTTCAGCGGTGGCAAAACAGGTATTAGTGCATATGATTACTTTGTTAGCAAGCACCACCTTTCGATTAGTTTGCACTTTTTGTTATCTATGTCCTTCGTCTGTCGTACAACGACAGCGTCATTATATTGATTGCACCGAATTGTCGTGATCCATGTTTAACAATTAGGCCGACAAAAGTTCTCCTTTTGTTCAAGATATGCTTCACAGAGAGGTCAACCAAGTGATTCTGGAACACAACTATAGGCTTTATATATATATGGCTAGGTGATTTTTACATAGAGGAAACAACCATTTTTTCTGCAATTCAGGTCTCTGCTTCCTACTCTTGCAATGCCTATATCCTATCAGATGGCAATATAGACAAATTTGTATGCTGTTATACAACATTAGCAAGAAAAGTTGTATATAAAGATCGCAAGTTTTTGACACATTCAATATAATTCAATAGCAAGGAAATTCTCAGAGATGTTTTAACAACTCTGCACATTTTACTAACAGATCAATCGTTTGTAAGAAGCACCATACTTTGGTTTATGCTCTCCCACAACCCTACCATAAAGAAAACTACTATGCACAGCAATTCTGTACATCCTTGCTTCATAGTAATCCTATGAGCATCCATCTGAACAAATGCCCTACGAAAGCTCCCATTTCCCATAACTAGATGGGAGAAACAGACCTTAATCCGCAGACCATTCTACTTCCTCAGCGAATTTCTCCTCGGGGAGAAAAGCCGGCGTGGGGAGAACGTGCCTGAGTATCTCGGCGATGCGAGCCCGTCGATTGGATGATAGTCGGGCATCAGAAGCCCGTCGTGCTCTTCCCTCAACCCCAGGCTGCTCGGGATCATCCCGCCACTAACTGTCCCGCACTTCACCAACTTCCTGAACCACGACCCGCCCTTAACCGGCGTCGGGTATGTTGCGGTTCCGTTCATCCTTGCGCTCAGGTACTCTCTCACAGCCTCGACGCTCTGCTCCACGACCTCCATGGGCGGGCAGACGAGGGGGTTGCCCTCCGCCTGGAGCTTGCGGAGCTTGCACAGGCACCCCATTGAGTTCGGGAGGACGCTGATCCTATTGTAGCTGATGTCGAGATCGACGAGGGATATAAGGAGGCCGATGGCGTAGGGGAGGGACTGGAGGAACTGGAAGTTTTGGCTGACGTTGAGGGTCTCGAGGCGTACGAGGTTCTCGAGGCCGTCGGGGAGGGAGTGGAGGCAGTTGAGTCGGGCGTCGAGGACGCGGAGCGCAGTCATGTGGGAGGTCGAGTAGGGTAGGAACGCCAGCTTGTTCGAGTTGACGGAGAGCTTCTTCAGGTTTGTCAGCTCGAAGCCCATGGTGTCCGGGAGTTTGATCAGCTTGTTGAAGTTGGCATTCAGCTCCTCTAGAGCTCTGTTCGTCCGGTAGATTTCAAAGAGAGATGTTAGAAAGAGTATGATTACTAACGATTTCTGCCTTTTGTGCCTCAGAATCTTATGTCAGCTTTCTAGCTAAGTCGGGGTTTCAACAGTTCGATTAATCGACAAATGGGTGGTGAGTGAAAAAGGGTGTGTGGAAAGTGAATAAGAATGTGGTTACCGGCAATCTTCGATGGTCTTGGGGAGGGTTTCGAGAAGGTTGCCGGACACGTTGAGGACTTTGAGCTTGGAGAGGCATCCGATGGAGTTCGGCAGCGACTTCAGCTGGTTCGAGTGCACGTCGAGCATCACCACGTTCAGCAGCCTCGCCGTCAGCGATTCGGGAATGCTCTGCTCATAAAAAAAAAAAAAAAGAAGATCATTTATTTGACCATAATGTTAGACCCGGACCAAACTAGCCTAGTTGGATCAGTGAACAGGGTCAGAGTGGGGTGGTAAAACGCGAGCTTGTTTGGTTGATCCAAAGAGCACAAAAATTTGACCACACTTGCAAATCCCGTGAAGAATTTTAATGCTCAACAACAAATTTGCCTTAGTTTCTTAAATACACGCAACTAGTATATATATATATATATATATATATATATATATATATATATAATATTATATACTATTAACCACATTTAATGATTTTTTTTGCTTTGGCAATAATATTTTTTTTAAAAAAATAATAGTTACTCTCTAATTTAGAGTCTATGAGCTTCATCAATAATCCAAGATTCACACAAAAACAAGTTAAAGAGTACATCATTGCATGTAAAAAAAAGAGAGGGGGGACAAAATCTTATTCATTGCACTTCTCTATTAAATTTTAATACAAAACAACATACAATGACAAAAATGCGGAAATGCTTTCCATGCTTCTTCCTACCATCACAGCATGGGATCCATACATATATGCATGCAACTTTAAGAACCCTAAAGCCAATTTTATGGGGGAAAAAAATATGAGAAAAAACCCGAAAAAATAACCCATAAATATTTATATTTCGTATAAAATATTGGGAACTGATTTAAAATTGCTAATTACCCCAAGATTATTATTGGAGAGATCCACTTTGGTGATGAGACCCAAATCAATGGAGGGATTAGGGAGTGAGTCAAGTGACAAAATCTTATTCATTGCACTTCTCTATTAAATTTTAATGCAAAACAACATACAATGACAAAAATGCAAAAATGCTTTCCATGCTTCTCCCTACCATCACAGCATGGGATCCATACATATATGCATGCAACTTTAAGAACCCTAAAACCAATTTTATGGGGGAAAAAAAATGAGAAAAAACCCAAAAAAATAACCCATAAATATGTATATATTTCGTATAAAATATTGGGAACTGATTTAAAATGACTAATTACCTCAAGATTATTATTGGAGAGATCCACTTTGGTGATGAGACCCAAATTAATGGAGGGATTAGGGAGTGAGTCAAGTGACATGCCACTCAAATCCAACTTTTTAGCCATCTCCTTTTCCTTATCCTTCTCCATATCCTCACTTGTTTTAATTGTGAGCCTCCTCTTCCCCTCCATTGTTATCCCCTTCTCCTCCTCCTCCTCTCTTTAGTAATTAAAACCAATCAAAACTAGAAATATAGACAAAAAAAAACCCCAAAAAAAGAGAGTTAGGATAGGTGGAAAAAAATATATATAATTCATGGGTTGTAAATATATACAAAAAAAAAAACCCAAAAGAAGAGAGTTAGGATAGGTGGAAAAAAAATATATAATTCATGGGTTGTGAATTTTTATCAACAAAATATTAACGTGGCAGGCTCACCTTTTTTATGTTTGTGAGAGTATGAGAAGTGTTCATCAAATAATTAACTGGAAAAAAAGTACATGGAACAAATGGAAGGAACAATTAGAGGAGAAAAGGAAAATAATAAATAATAAAAAAAACACTTTCTAATTCCTCATGAGCAAGGGACGCGAAATAATAACAAGGGAGAATTTAGAGAGGGAGAGAGAGAGGAGAGAGAAGGGGTTGGGGTGGTCGTATACGTTTTAAAGTACGTACGGATGTACCGTGGTGGGTGACACGCGTGTGCGAGGACGTAGCGGGAACTGGCACGTGCGTACGCTCTGCGCCGGAATAATTGGTCAACGCCTCCACCCGACAATTAATCTCTCTCTACAAATCTCTCTACAACTCTCTCTCTCTCTCTCTCTCTCTCTAAATCTCTCTCCCCTTAACGGCCGGTCAACCAAGCGTTGCCCCGAAGATGAAGGAAAGGTGAGTACTTATTTCCGCTTCTTCATCAAAAAAAAAAAAAAAAAAGAAGTTATCATTAGCGAACAAAAAAATAATTTCAATCGCACTTTTTCACCTCACGTAAAGGATCCTCCGCATCAAAACGAAATCCTAGACCAAATAAAATTGAGGCGAGAACATGCATCTACGTACGCTTTTTGGGACCGCACAATTACTGAGTAGTCTGTACATGCAACGTGATCCAATCAGAATCTTTCTTTAGATGTGTATCGTTTGTAGGGCTGCAGATACTCGCTGCAATCCTTAATGAAACTTCGAACATAATGAAGTTTGATAATCTCTCTGTGGTCAAAGTGCAATCTAGTTTTACTTCCAAAATAATTAATCTTTTGTTTTAAAAATCAAGACAGTAAAGCTGGATTAATTCTGCCAGAAAATAGTTAGAATTAATTCTTTTTTTTTGTTCTGAATAGTAAATTTGACTCCCTTAATATTTTTTTTTTCTGAAAATATTCATGATGCGCCGTCAACTGAAATTAAAATCGTATCGAAAGTAGCCAAATTTCTTTTGAATATCTTTCCAGAAAAACGAATTCAGATATTTTCGGACTCAGCATTGATTATTAAAGGGATCCACTTCAGATCTGATCTATCCGAGTCGTTCACTTCGGACGCTAGAGAGACGCCCAAAATGCTTCACTTCTTCGTCGATGAATGTCACGCCTTCTCTTTTAAATGAAAAAATTCTGGCTTCTCTAGAAATGCTATGCAAACTGATCAACTAGCCAATTGGAATCTGTCTAGCAAAAAATGTATTGTGTGGTCTTCTTTGTAGGACCTTTTGAATTCTGTATCGCCTTATTTTATTGAAATAAATTTTCGCTCTCGGCGATTTCCCTCAGAAAAAAAAAAAAAAAAAAACACAGCTCCGTGCGCACCCGTGTGCTTGGACTCGGCATGTAATGCCACACTTTTATTATAATTAGCACTCAACTAATCTCAACTATGTCTATATTATTCGGGGCTTAACTCGTTGCCGACTTTATTTCCAAAATTGCCTCCCACTGGCTTGGTAAACATTATTCGTCGACGACTTTGATACTGATTAATTAAATAATTAATCAATCAATTGATTAATGCACCCCTCTATGCCATGTAGTATTGTATGATTCTCGGCTATTATTGGTTGTCAAAAAGATTTTCTCTAACCATAAGAATAATAACATGAGCTTTGTGGAATTAATTTTCTCCAACCATAAGAATGATAACATGTGGAATAAAAAATGTGTGTCCGAATTGGCGTATCGAATATTTTTGGGTGAATTGCTTATATAATTTTAATTTTGAATTCTTTATTAAATAATTTTAGTTTCTGGTCATCAAAAAGATTTAATTTTTTTACCTTAACTTTTAGAAGCTTTCATTCATTTTAACCAAATTTTGGAATGTTGTAAGTGATCAAGTTTAGGTAGTAAATATGACCTGAAACTTGATTATGTTAGCTAATATAAATTTATTTTACTCGTAATTTAAGCATATATAGCACAAGTTTATAACCCTTTGATGAAGTGTGAGCCCTACATATATATGTTTGCATTTAGTGAGCAATGGGATTTGGAGATCATATTCAAGGTACGTTGCCGATTATTTGATTTGGAGGCTCAATTATCGAAAACAAATTAGTAGTAATTGAATCCGTTTGCTATTGATAATATTCTAGCTCACCTCCAGTTAACATATTAAAATTTTGGATTAATTGCATACAACTTTTTGTAAATATATCGAATAGCAGATATATCACTACAAATTTCAAATTTTCATATTTATTCATGCAAAAAGTCCTTACTTTTTCAAATATACCCCCTGCTGTCAGGATTCGTTAGAATAATATAGTTAACTATAGATAAAATACTTAAATCTGATTAGTGAATTTTTTACTCTTTTTATATTATTTTTTATGGAAATATTTCTATATAATTCTAATAGTTAGAACTTTTGGAGGGACATATTTATGATGACAAAAATATCATTTTACATATGTTCTGTTAAAAAATAAATAGTTTTTTAACATAACAAACTATAGGGCAAATATGAATATCACTGAATTTTTATAGAAATAAATATGAAAAGTTAAATTTTATAGAATATATTTGTTATTCGATATATTTACAGGACGCTGTATGAAGAAATTAACCCTAAAAATTTTGTGACCATACGTGTATGAACACGACCACCCGTGCTGGTCCAAAGTCCTACAAGACAAGGTTGGCCTAAATCCTGGTCCAAATTAACGGGCCGTCACAGACCGGACCGGGCCGGGCCGGACCGTTTCATTTGGTCCCTCATTATCCGAACCTTTCCCAGAAAACCCTAACGCCGAGTATATAAGGCTAGGAAAACCAGCGTAGCCGCCTCTTCTCTTCGTCCCCTTCCGTTCCCCGAATTCAGAGCTCTACGCAGGTACGAACCCTAATTCCTCCCATTCTAGGGTTTCTTCTTTGGTTTCGATTTCTTTTCGATCCGAATATAGGGGTTCTGGGAAGTGACGGTACGATCGATCTCGTCTTATTTGCGTCTTCTCCTTGATTTGAATCCTGTATTAAGGGACAGAGATGGCGACGGAGGAAGCGAAGGTAGTGATCCCGGAATCGGTGTTGAAGAAGAGGAAGAGGGAGGAGGAATGGGCTCTTGCGAAGAAATCGGCGGCGGAGGCGAAGAAGAAGAAGGATCGGGAGAATAGAAAGCTTATCTTCACCAGGGCCCAGCAATACTCCAAGGAGTACGAATCGCAGGTGTTTAATGCGAATTGTTGTGACTTTGATTTTGATTTGAGCACTGTTCTGTTTTGTATCAAAAATTGGATTCTTATGTGCAAAAATGGTTTTTTTTTTATTATTTTTATTTTGGTAGGAGAAAGAGATGATCCGTTTGAAGCGGGAGGCTAGGATGAAGGGCGGATTCTATGTTTGCCCTGAGGCTAAGTTGCTGTTCGTGATCCGCATTAGAGGGTATGTAATCTCAAAACCCCCCTGCGAAATGTTCTTCTTCTTAATTGTTTTGCTTCTAAGATTAAGTGTCATTTTAATGCCTTAACTTTCACCTAGGTTGCAATTTGTTTCTCTAAGTTCGCAAGTTTGGTTATAGAGTTTCAATTATGTACCTCAAGTGATATCGACTGCATTTCAAATCTTAAAAAGTACAGTAATGGTGTTCATGTGGCACATTTTGGGAGGTAGACAAGGAGGAACTTATTTGTCACGAAGAGCGAATTTACAGACTAAATTGTTATAGTTAATACCATGAAGATGAAATTGAAATCCAGGTCAAAATTAAGTGACCGAATTGCTGATTATAAATTTATATTGTGTTGGTTAATAACCAATAATTGGACTTTGTTGTTGTTAATTTCCATGTAGTATCAATGCTATGCACCCAAAAACCCGAAAGATCTTGCAGCTTTTACGCCTGAGACAGGTAAATTAGTCCTAGCCTGGTTGCTTTTTATAATGCTAAGTTTCCTTTCTTTAATTAAGTTACTAATTTGTCTATTTTATTCTAGATATTTAATGGGGTTTTTCTGAAAGTTAACAAGGCAACGATGAACATGTTGCGGAGGGTGGAGCCTTATGTGACATATGGGTATGATATTTTTACATTTTTACATTTTTTAAATTTAATAAACAACTATTGATGTGGTGATTATGTGATTTATTTACTTTTCAGGTACCCCAACTTGAAGAGTGTTAGGGAATTGATTTACAAGCGGGGTTATGGAAAGCTGAACAAGCAAAGGGTCCCTTTGTCGGACAATTCAGTCATCGAACAAGTTCGTCTCTAGTCTATACATTTCCATGGGTTTTTAATTGGGTTTATTATGTGATGATTTGCTATGTTTTTGTAGGGTTTGGGCAAGCACGACATCATTTGCATTGAGGATCTTGTTCATGAGATCCTCTCTGTTGGCCCACACTTCAAGGAGGCGAACAACTTCCTATGGCCTTTCAAGCTGAAAGCACCACTGGGTGGTTTGGAGAAGAAGAGAAATCATTATGTTGAAGGTGGTGATGCTGGAAACCGTGAAGACTACATCAACGAGCTCATCAGAAGGATGAACTAGGTTTCAAGGTTATGTTATCATCTTTTCTCGTGGAAAGTAATGAGTTTTCTGATATTAAGTTTACTTTACATCAGGAAGTGGAGTAACATGAATTTGCAGTTTTGTTGTTTCGAGCTGGATGTTAGACATGTTTCCAGTTATTGGCGTTTAGTCGTGCCCCTTTTCTTTTTTGATAGATGTTCCGTTTTATTTTGCAATTATGCGTTTATTTCGAACAACAATGCGTGCAAGTCAGAGTAATTTGTTAGTTTGAGAAAAGTTTTCCCCTTTAAAGTTTCTTGCTTTTGACTAGTGGTAATTTTGGCTGAAATGGTCTTCTTTCCGGGTATGTAGTAGTGTTAAATATTTGATTCTCGGCTTTCTGTATCTGCTGTGTCTGTTCATGGTCATTTTTGCAGTTAAATCTTGCCAACAAAGGCAATTATATAAAGGTTGGACTGCCTGTAAGATGTTCGTATGATACCATTAGCAAATGTGTTCGGGAAAGATTTGTGTTGTTTTGATTCTCTCAATTTATTCTTTCGTGTTTACTCTTGATCGATTGATAAACTTGCCTTATGAGTCAAATGACTCGCCAGATTACAGTAAGTAAATCTGTACATGGAGTGAAATGGTTGTTCTACGAGAATTGCTTGCTTGCGATAAACGTGAAAAGATCAGAAGTGCTCGGGACCGGAGTTTCCTCCCCTCCTAATGGAACTTCCGCTGAATTTATGTTTCACCAATTTCGCCTTGAGAGTCCAATTGTATAGGTGACCTGATCTTAAGGAGATTCCAAGCAGTAGTTATTATCATGTGGTAAGAGGATCCTATTCTAGGTTTCATTCATTTATTACGTAACAATTTGCACCCAGTAAGTGCGCTTTCTTATTCATAGGTTGTTTTCTTTGCATGCCAATCAAGTTGGTCAATATTTGCTTGAATGCAACTGTGTGTGTGAATTAGATGATCCTTTTGATTGAAAAGGTTAACATATGGACATCTTTACGATCCTGATTCTTTTAGGGGTCGTTTGGTTTGGTGTAAGTGGAAGGGTGGAACTCAAGTTTTATTATTTTTTTGTATTTATTCTATTGTAAGTCAAAAAAATGATTGAACTTGAGTTATGTTAAACCTCTTGCCTTTTTTCCGTCTAGAGTATTGAATTCTAAGTTCCACCACATTCAGCTTTCTATAAAATATTTATTAAATAATAAAATTTAAACTCTACTTTTTTAAAAATAGGTTGAGCCATTCTTTTACAATGAGTTTAGGTTGCTTCTAAACAATAATGATGGATTTAACTATTTAATAGGTTGGATTGTAAATTTATCATTATATTTAAGAGATAATAGAATTTACTTACATCAAGCAAAATAAATAATAGGATTTAAAAAATTAATTTCACCTGTATTCAATTACACTAAAATAAGTAAAAGAAATAATTGAATTCAATTTTCAGATGGTATAAATTATATTAAAAAATAATTGTATTTTAAAAAAGTTTAAATATTATTGTACTTAAGTTCTCTTAGATTTAGAGATTCGTCGAATCAAACATCCCCTTAATTATTCTCAACCTTTCCACGTAGCTTCATTGTCCAGCACGAGCCTCTCGTCAAAAGTTTTTTGGACTAAGAAATATGCTGAGAAAAATGAAAATAATTGGCCAATCAAATTAGGAGTTGGGGTCAATTAATATGTTTGGCCCCTTTCTTTGAGTTTCCCACATAATCCAAAAACAATCACATGATATGACAAGGTTAATTGACGTTCGTTCATGCATTAATACAATGCCTTTTTATGTTAAGTTCTATGGGTCATGTGCGATGAATGGAGGGTTCATGCATTAATGCAATGCCTTTTTATGTTAAGTTCTATTGGTCATGTGAGATGTACGGAGGGCTCTCTCCACTTTGAGCAATCCAATTGTGGTTACTTTGTATGCACGCATATGTGTATATGTATTGTACTAGGGTTTTGATTTCTCAGTTTTTAGATCTTACTTTTGAGCCACTATGTAAACTTACATTCACACAAACCCATTAATTGAACATAATATCAAATGTATCTTTAGCCAACTCTGTTAGATCTTAGGAATCATGTGCACTATTACACCCTTTTCATTTCCCTGATCCTATTCTTAAATCTACCAAGAAGCCAATTTTGTTTCGTTTTTTTTTTTTAACACCAAAGAAGCCAATAGTCAAAGGCTTACAGGCTAGTAATTGTTGGGTTGTGTAAACCTAGTATGTAATTTAGGCTACATTATATATAGAGTTGAGCTGAAATGCTATGGATCGGTAGCAAACGGACTCCATGTCATACATTTATTTTCGATGATAGAGACTTCGAATTGACGATCGGTACTGTTGAACATGATTTATACCACTTGAAGCATCTATAAACTAAATTTTTTTCTCTTTTTCCACCACCCGTGAGGCCTTGCTGTCTCACCCATATAGCTTAATTCACTCTCTAAATAAATGAATGAAGCAGGTAGTGTGCTACCTTTTTCTCAAAAAAAAAAATATATATTCTAAATCTTCTCGTGTGACACTTTTGTCTCGGCAATGTTTTAGTGTTACTGTAGAAAAAGTTGTTAGCGGTCATTCATAAAAAAATAACTTATAATTTCTCTTGATTAGTTCAAATAATTCTGCTTAAATAGTAGTTTTGTAGAAGTTTCAGCGAGACCAAATAAAGTGCCTAGATTTTTTATTCATTGATGCAACTTACTAATTACATGTTGGGTACTTCTTTTTTTTTTCACTTTTTATACTATTTGCTCTAATGCAATTGTTTTGATTATCATTGCATTAAATTTTCTATCGAGGCCTCGGTTGCTTTACCACTGTAGTCTAATTCAATTAATGAAGCGAGTAGCGTGCTACCTTTTTCTCAAAAAAGACATTGCATTAAATTTTTTATCTAGTCATGTAGCACTAGAGCAAGTGGACTACTCACCTAGATCATGATGCAAATTAAACATTGTCAATCTACGAGGCTCGCAAGTTGTACTTAAATACACAAAAATCATGCATAAAAGTAGCATCCACTGATCTAGCTAGCTAACCAGTTGTGAGTAATTTCTTTTTAAGAGTGCTTTGTCATGTTCCTTCATGAAGGGAAAATGGATAAGAAATGTTTTATTTTTTTATTTTTTGAATATTATTTCTGTTTCTGTAAACCATGAATGAGAAACTTCTCATCTCCCATGAAATCAATGGGTTGGGTTGGTGTGGTAATTGTTACTGCTACTGCTGTGTCCTGTAACTGATTACTCAGTACGGACGTACGTGTCAGGAAAAAACAACAAGAAGAAGAAGAAGTAATCTTAATTCTAAAAGCCCACATTCACAATCCCATCAAAATGCTACAAGAGCTATAGCTATAGATAGCTAGGGAAAGAAAGAAAGTAGATTCTATGTCAGAATCACATATATACAAAAAGAGAGCACTAGAGGAGACATTGTTATGAGGGTTAATTTGGAAATCATCTTATATCCGATTCATTAGGTTAATTGAATCAATCACTTTTGATCGAGATCGAGAAATGGTTCTTTGCCATTGCTTAATTACTATTAATTTTGCTTTTGTGTGTTATATCTAAGTGCATGGGGTAAATTATGAACGAAACTGGAATACGGTTTATAGGAAAAGAATACTGGTTAATTACTACCAACTTTTAAGTGTTTGAAGCTGGAATATGATTTATAGGAAAGGAATACTAGTTAATTACTATCGACTTTTTAGTCTTTGATGGAATAGTAATGATTCAGGAACTACAAAGTTGATAATAAGCATTATTCATTTAGTATGAATAGTATTCTATATGCACTAGCAAATATTATGTATATATATATAGTATTTTTACTTTTCTGTGAAGGTAAGTAAGATTCAAATTATGAAAAGCAAAGGTTATTATGCTGTAGAGAGAATGTTGAGGGAATTAATTGTAGAGGAAATAGAACGAGACTTTTAAGTGTGCTAAAAGTATTAGAAAGAACGTCTTTACGTATACTCACCACATTTTTCTTTTTCAGTGACCAATCGACAGTACCGAAGTCTTAATCTTATTGTTTCATATTTCGAGCTAAGTTAATTTAGATTACTAATATTCTCTCTCTGAAAAAAGAAAAAGAAAAAGAGAAACGAAAAAACTATTTTTCAGTGCACGCACTATATATAACTGCAGTTAAATCGATGAAATAGGAGGCGATTCTACACTCCGAAAGCATTAACCTTAACTGCATCGATCGATCCGAAAACTAGCTAGACCCATAAAAAGGAAAAGAGAAAGGAAAAGGAAAGAGGAATGTATCAATCGATCGACAATACATTAACATTAACTACTGATCATATATAGTAGAAACCAAGTGTCGGGAGCAGCGGGTGCAGGAGAACTTCCTCTTGCTGAGGAGGCAGATGCGGAGGCAGAAGAGGCTCCTCGTGCTCTCGACATCGATCGCCATCACCACCCCACCACAGTAGGGGCAACTCCCGGGCGCCTTCTGCGTCGCCACCACCTTCTCCTTCTCTTCGCAAAACAACACCAAACACATCTTCTTTTTTTTCTTTTAATCTCTTACTTGATCTCTTTGTAGCTCAATTGAGTTTCTTGTGTGTGTTAATCTTTTTCCTGGAGGGGAAATGGAGGGGTTTCTCACTGTGGTGGTTAGCAGTAGGATCAGTTATATACATAGGAGAGAGAGAGAGAGAGAGAGAGAGAGAGAGAGAGAGAGAGAGAGAGAGAGAAAGTGTGTGTGTATTTGTGTCCTAAAGAGTAAGGAATAATACAACAGTGTTTGTTTGGAAGTTTATTACTTATAATTAATTAGTACTATAAGATCAACGCGTATAGAGGGTATTACACGTACGTGCGTGTCTATTAATTCATGCACTATATATATAGTGATAATATATGTATCTTTTATATGTGAGATAGAGATGTGATGAATTTTTTACTTCTTTATTTTTATTTTCTCATTATCATCATAGGTAGAAATGTTTGGTGAACCCCTCAACTATATATACGCCACTTTGCAATGGCAGCCTATAGTTCGCCCTTTTTCTTTTCCTTCAATTTTAGTTAATTAAATTGTGCAGTGTGTTTAAATATTATTTAAATAAAATTGAAAAAATTAAAGGTAACTTGTTTTTTATCTCTAATTTATTCCTTTCTTGCTGTGAAATTTCTTATATTCATCAACCCCTTCTTTTTTCTCCTTAATTTCTTGCACCATGAGATAGAGATTGCACTTAAATTGCAGAAAAAAAATTTGAACATAAATATATACGCATGGTTAATCTTTTTTTCCCATTTATTTTTCAACCTCTTCTTATATATTTTCTGATAATACCATGACCGCGGAACATGCAAAAATAAGGAGGGATTTATTGGTAGGCCAGTATATAGATATATATGTACGTGGCATAACTAGATTATCCAATTGCCAAAATTCTTTTATGATTTTTATTTATTTGATGACCCCTTCTTTTAATGCATATATATATATATATATATATATATATATATATATATATATGTTAACATCAAACAATAAAAAAATACGTTATGCATTTTTCTTTTGAACACGGTAAATAATTCACCATGTTTAACTTGCCAAGCAGACGCCCAGCCCGCCCACGTGGCACTTGCTTGACGCCTGCGTGGCGCTTGTGTAGTAGGAGGACGGTCATTTTTTATAATTATAAATTTATCGGGATTATTTTTAAAATAATTTTTTCAGAGCCATTTGTAAAAAAACCCCTATAATACATTTTTTTTTTAGCTATTCAACGACCTGGCTTGAGAAAGAGAAAATTGATAAAAGATGGATAATTGGATTTAATGCGAAAGTTGCTTACTTTGGTTGGATTTGTCATCTAGCATGGCATTAATATCTTTCAATTCGTAATTGCTATCAAATTTTTTATAATTATAATATAATTTGTTGAGTCTCTTATTAGCGGATACATTTAATATGTAGTATTGTTATACATTAAAAAAAAAAAGAAGAAGCAAATGGTGCATATAAGCGGCCATTCGTACGACGACACGTGGACTACCTGACTCTGAGCGTAGGTGCGGGTTAATGGTTCGGGCTCGCTTGTCGGGATCCGCACCGATCGACATGATCCGACGGTCGGAATAACGGGAGGCAGGGCGATCCCAGCCGTTGGATCTGTGTGGTAACACTGTCGGCCATTCGTACGACGACACGTGGACCACTGACTCTGAGCGTAGGAGCGGGTTAGTGGTTCGGGCTCGCTTGTCGGGTTCCGCGCGGATCGACATGATCCGACGGTCGGAATAACAGGAGGCAGGGCGATCCCAGCCGTTGGATCTGTGTGGTACAACACTGTTGTCTCAAGTGTTCGCCAGCGACCGTATTCTCGTGCCACAAGTGCGGGGACGTGGTCCACCACGTCAGATCTCCTACCAATCTCGGTTCACAGAATGTTCGTGGACGTGGTTCACCACGTCAGATCAAGAACCCACGCCACTCTTTTATACCCTCAGAATGTGAAACTTAACCAATAATTATATTTCTATCAAAAAATTTACCAAATTCGAATTTTAATTTTCCATCTCCCTCTCATTCTCGGTGGTGGGTAATCAATCGTATCTCATCTCATCTCAAATAGACGGTAAAATTATTTTGTGCTTGAAAATTAATATTTTTACACACCAAATTACAGTTAATTAGTTTTTACTATCAATTAACTAATCCCTGAGGTGCTTTATCGATAAAATTATCAACCTCCTAAAACTGATAAGTAAATCATCAAATGCATTACACATTTGCTATATAATTGCACAGAATATTTATATTTTTCAAAATTATCATATAGAGATCAAGTAGTCAAAAAGAAATGACAGCGTTAGAACAACTACTATTTAGAGTAGAGTTGCTATACTTTCAAAAATATAAGAAAGTTGATGCTTCCGACTTTTTGACTATTGAATTAAGAATTGTAAGATCGGAATGATCGTAGTCTCCCTTAAGATTGAGTGTTTCTCATAAAATAATAATATTAATCTAAAGATCAGAAATAATCAAAATGTTTGATTCAAGAGTCAAAAAATTAAAAATATTAACTTCCTTACACTTCCAAAGTATAGTAATTCTACTCATACTATTTGTTAAACAAAAAATTACTAAAATAATAACAATTATCGAATTGAGCTAGAACACTTCTAAAAGCAGTAAAAAATTGGTACTTTTAGATTTGTAGTCTTTGGATGAAGGTGTTGTAGGGTTAGAATGATAGTAGTCCACTTAAATTGAATGGTGATAGATGTAGTAGTATTTGATCAAAGGAGTTAAGGAATAGATCTAAGGATTAAAATCTAAAAGAATTGATGGATGGATACTTTTAGATGTATTCTAACTCAACTCGCAGATATCATATAAACTCTTTAGATTTTGTAAATTGTATCGGCTGTTAAACATTTTAACATTTTATTTTAAGAACTCTGGAATTAATTGGCGATAGACCACATTTCAGACAATAATTTCTCTGGTCAAGGGTGGGTGCTCTGCACATGCCAATTTGTCAGGCGTCAGAATTTCTGGCCTCAGGTTTTAAAAACCTGCCGAGCCCGACAAAAAGCATCTGATTTCAGAAGAATCTCACCAACTTTTCCGACAAATCGCCTAAATTATTAGATTTTATTAGGTTTTATTAGATTTTTTTATGCTTTAAAACTTGTTAAGGCCTCTTGAGAGCCCAATAAATATTTATGGGCTGCTTGTCAGCCGAACTAAAATTTTCATGTGTGATGTTTAGTCCTACATTGAAAATCAAAAGGGTGGTTGTGATTTTTATATATTTCTTTATTCTCAAATTAGTTGCTTGGAAGAAAATGAGAGTAATGCTCTCGTTTAAATACACACGCGCGCACGGCAGGAGCCTGCTTTCTCGACATTAATCTTTTTCACCGATTTTCGCTGAGTTTTCTTTTGCTGGATCTGAAGCTTGTTGGGTTCATCTTGCGCCATCTTAGAAGCGTGCCGACGAGGTGGAACGTGATCGTTGTATCGCTAGAAGTAATTACTGGAAAGCCTCGCGCGTGGATGGGTAATTTCGCTTTTAGGACACTGCTCTGCATACTTCGATCCACATGCCTTATCTAAATCATTTCTTTTCAGTATTTGTTATTTAATTTCGTTTCGGAATTTTCTTAAATCTGAAATTAAATTTCGAATTTGTTTTTTAAAAAAAATTGTAATAAAAGATCAAAAAGATTTTCCAACATAAATATCCTCTAAATCTGTAACAAATAAAAAATTTATTGGGAAATAGTTTTAACTAAGATCGGTAAATTTTACATGATAAACCATAAGTTTGATGGTACCATATTGAATGCTGTCCCCAATAAAGTTTTTGTATGTTTGTGATACGCTTCATGTGCAGAATATTTTTGCTTTTGCTTTTGCTCTTGGAGCTTTTGGCTCCAGGGTTAAGTAAATGAGTTTCATATTTTTAACTTTCTAGCACAGCAAAAAACTTTTGATCACAAATATGTGATTGGTACAACCAAATTATTCGTTAAAAAAGTTGTTCCGAAAGTCGGGCTAAATTTATATATAGTTTTGTGTCTCAAGAGATCAAAAGATTGATTTTAGCATGTCACTTACTACCTCTTTGTTATTGAGGTTGTTTAATGCCTGTTAGTTAAAAACGGAGTTAGTACGAAAACACATAGAAATAATTTTTTCTATTGGTAGTAGGATAGTAGAAAATATATCGTAATTAACTCATTGTGATACATCCAATGTGATATCATGTGCGCAAATAAATATAATATTTTTTCATAATTTTTTTTGTAATTTTGAACGGAACCCTAAAAAGTAATCGGGAGAGGTAAATAATGGAGAATTAACAAATCCAATGGTACATGTGGAAAATTGAAATTCACAATCTTAGGAAAGAAGCTTTAAGACTAGCTTTCATATTACGTCATTAAAAAAAAGAATTAATTACACACAGCTTCTATAAATATAAAAAATTGTAAATAAATTCCTACAAAGATTAATTTCTTTACGTTATTTCTACAAAAGTGATAATGTTAAGCTAGAAATGACTCCTAATGATTAATGAAACCTAGCAAATCAAAGCTTCCTAATTAGACCAATCCAAACTTTTTGTTGAGCGAGAAATTTCCTACACCAACCATCTCTTTCACTTGTATGGTAAGTTACCATGAAACATCCAAAGTGTGAGGTTGTTAATAGAGAGACACAGGGAAGCTAAGCAAATGAGCATTCTCCCTCTTTGTTCTCAGCCTGTGCTTGTTTTTTACAGGAGAGAGAGACAGAGAGATTAACTAATTGGGAAATATATGTATATACTTTTCAATTACAACTGGAGTAACTACGTTATGTTAAAAAAAAAGCCAATTTGCTCAAATACTAACAAAAGAATCATTTCGCAAATAGTCCATAATTATACATATGCCATTCTCACTAGGGAGCTTCTTTTTGCAGTAAAAAGAAGCATTCCGATGCAAATTTGAAATATCAACTATATCCAAAGTATTAGGCACCAACAGGTAACAGGTATAGATAGAAATAAGGACTATTTTCCAGGATGAAAGAATGGGAGTTTAACTTTTGAACATTCACTTTGACATGCATACATACAAAAACGACTGTACAAGATTCAAAACAACTGGTGCGGCGTACTTTGGAATACTGGGTAGGATATAGAAATAGAGCTTAAGTTCATTAACTGGTAACATTCATGGTCAGCAGAATAACTAACGAATATATTAAACACTGAACCTGAAGTTCTCACAGGTCTCTTAAATATATCATCTGTACCGCCAGTAACAAAAGATTCCACAGATGCTTCTCATTTCTAGCTTGAAAATACCTTTAAATAATCAAATTTCGTAGAAATTAGACCTATAGTTTTACCTGGAAACAATAGACAAATGACATGTGCTCTTCTCAGATCAAGGTCCACCAAATCAATGGGTGAGTGGAAAAGGGCAATGAAGGGAGAGTCCCTGTACTATAGCAGATATTGCAACTTTTGTCTCCCCAAACTTCTCATTTAAACACATCAGCTCCCGAACTTTCTCATATATGGTAATTCACATCACTGTATGTGGGAAGGAAAAAAAAATCTATATTTACTGTAAAAGACCATTTATCCCTTTTGTAAAATGACTTCACTATTTCAGTGTACTTAAAATGGGGCTAAAGAGGCAATTTTATTGAAAGAAGTTCAAATATTGTCTAGTGCCAAGGATGCCATTGCAATATACGAGAAGCTTCGGGATTATTTTACGTGCTTTTAAATAAAAAGCTCAGGAACTAAATAGCAATATTGGGCTATAACAGGGACTAATCATACAGTTTACCCACAATAAGTTGTTGTTGGTAGACTGAAGTTCATACTTGAAGCTCGCTTTTACTCTGGTCTTCCTTGCTTCCTCCCAAATGGCCTGACAGCGCGCTTGGGAATAAATTTTCTATTTGTACCTCCTAATGTATCTTCTTTATTGGGGCGGGTGACAATCCTGAAGGGATGTGCTTCTGTGTTGAAAACCCACTCATCCAAGGGGATGACTGAAGGCGGCGAGAATAAGAGGTAGAGATATTTGAGTGTCTCCGCGAGAAAAAAGCTCTGCATCATGTTGTCCTTTACACCTGTGTTTACCTGACAATGCAACATATATGTGATGTATTAACTCAAATCAATATGACAGCATATGAAACAGGAGATAAAAGATAGAAAAGGGAGAGACCAGGGCCAAAAAATAGAGAATACTTACATCCTTAAGTCCAACATATCCTGACTCTATGCGTGAATTCTTTTCAAATGCTTGGAAAATGTCCCAACCCCAATCTTGGTATGTTTTATTTCCAGTTAAACGCCAGAGGTACATAAGAGACTCGACAGTCTCTGGTCTAAGTATATTCCATGATGTGCCCACACTCATGTCCTGTAATTATGTAGTATAAATTACGGAAAAAAATTGCCAAAAAGTAGCTTTGCAGATAAAGGAAAACTTAAACATTGAGAGACAAGTTCATGTCACCTGTCCAGAATGAAAGAAATAATTCTCTCCAGCTAATTTTGTTGGTGTTGATTGGTAGAAATTATAACAAGTCCGAGCAAGCTGCACCAGTAAAGAACTTTATGACATGATTAGTTAAAATTTACTAAAAGAATGCTGATAACAGCAAATCTCAGGAGGAATGTATTCTACATGAAGTAAGACATTCATGAAACCGTGTGCAAGATACAGAAGGACAATTGTCAGATAAAGAAGACGTATCTATTCCAAAGAAATATAGTTGTTTGTTTACCATTCTAGAATCCTACCAATCATCATACCATTGCCAAATTCTGTCTTCTTTTCCAACTAACCAAACTCCAATTCCAATATATTCAACTTTCTTTTTTTCTTTTTTTTTTTTCATCCCTTTGGTTTAATAATATAACCGAGAAAATTGCTGCAATATTCCAATTAACCAAACTAAAAGCGTAAGGAAACCTAAAAAAAGGCCAAAGAAAGAAAGAAAATCTATCACCTCTTTCGCAAGAGTCATCATTTTCTGGTCTTTTTCTAGACCATAGCCAGAAGCTCCTAAAGCCAACATTCCAGGAACAAAGCAAGCTAATTCATCCATCTGCATACATTAGATACTAGGGCACATGAAACCTTTGAAGGATACAGTAACCAGCGCATCAAACAAGATATTATACAAGAATATAATACAATTGGTGCAAAGAAAAGAAAGAGAGGTTACCTTGTCGGACAAAGTATCACCATTCTTCTCACAGATATATGAGAAAGAAGATGGAGTACTTTTCCTAATTAAGCTCAACAGGCCTTCCATTGAAGTCTCCCACATTTCTCTATGTAAATATGGTTTGACGAATTAAGCAGGGTACTTAAGCATAGTAGTAGGCAAGCAATATAAAATGCAGTCAAGAATCCGAAGCAAGGGCTTTTAAGCCATAATTAGGATATTACAGTAATTACAAGTTCAAATAATGGCAAATAATATGCTCTAACCTGTAATGCCTCACCGCGTCGGTTTTGTTCCCTTGTATCCAAACTTTAAGTAAATACTCATAGAAACTGCAATACATTCAGCTCTTAAATTAGAAAATCATTGGCATGAACAGTAAGCAGCAGCGCAAAAAAGAAACACAATAAAAATGGCAAGAAAATGTCCTAGTAAAATTACTAATTTATTCAAAACTTAAGTATGTAAAAAGGAGAATTCACATATACAAACTACCAGAAGTGCATATGTGCCCCTGTATATAGACATTGTTATCTAACTGTATGACAATTATGCAGCTTCCCAACTCTTGAAACAACGTAAAGCAAATTAGATATTTTTCTTGAAGGTATAGCATGTAACAGTAAACTTTTGGGGAGCAAAAAATGTACTTAGGATTCTCAGTAAGTCAAAAATGCAAGAATGTGCTGTTGGAAAGGCATAGCGTACAAAAATTAGCAGAAGATTAGTACTTACCTATCACCCATAGCACCAAATGTAATTGTCGAGTATGATGGAGTCCCTGAATGAGGATTTATGAAAATTGGAAGCAAACCATCTTTAGGATATATCTTCTGGAGTTGTTTGATAGTATTTTCAACCTAAAGATAGCATGATGACACTCATTAAAAAGCACACTCAAAAAGTTAATATCTTAGTGGATAATCACATTAAAATACATCAGTGGATCAAGTTGATAAGCATGCACACCACAATTAGATTCTACATAATTGTTTCAGAGAATACATATTCTACATCTACTTAAAAAGCAGCTTATTGGCCGCTTCGCAATAACATTTTAGAAAATAGCAAGCCAGGTATATTGTAAAGTACAGCATGTTCTTACATGTTTTTTCAGGAATTATGTCATGATTTTCAGTATTAATGCCCCGTGTTCCCACAAGAAGCCTCCATACCCCCAAACGGATGTTTTTAACACTATAGATAGAATATTATATACTTTTATTATCGTACATTGGACTATTCAATTAAGATCAGAAAGTACATCTGTGACTCTCCTCCCCCTCCATTCAATAAACGTCAGAAGCTAATCTATGCGATGACCATAAAAAATGTTACAGATATTATGCATCATAAAAAAACCATTAGTAGCAACCTCAGATGAATGACTTGACTGTCAACAAGTCTAGGATAAAAGAGTAGCTGATTTAACTTCAGAAGTAATATGGTAACATTAGCAACTAGTTTAAACAACTTGAGGTAAAAATGCTAAAACCTTCTGTTGGTATTTGGGATCTCCTGTCCTCTGTGATAAAGCAATGAATTCAAGTTGCTCAGTGCCAGAATCTGCCAGGATACTGTCTCCCTGTGGAAAGAATAACCATATGAGATGAAGGGTTTGATACATAAATATAGACAAACAGGAAACAGGAATTACATTGATGAAAACTAGGACAAATATCCCAAGTAAGTCCAAAATCTAGGGAATGAACATCAAAAACCAACAGAAAACACTAATTTGAGACACAAGTGAATTGCAGGTTAGATAATTCAGAGAATTGTGGAGAAAGAAACTGAAACTTCGAAATTGCAGAAAGGATTTTTGCAATACACCACGACATAAGTCAAATACAAATTTAGATTCCTAATCATTAATGTATCATCTTTCAAAATTGTCTATCTTAGAAAATATGTCCTGCAATAGACCAAATGCTAATCATGCCGCAAAGCGAAGTCCGTGATTTTCGAGGAGAAATATAGTGGTTGGTATTTTATTCACACTAATAATTTTTGTGTTTGGATCAAGTAATTGACAAATATCAGGGGAATAACAAGAAAGCAATGTCCTGAGATCAAAAGAAACCAATGTCAGTAAACAAGACTGTAAAGCTATAGCCAGTTCCATTGTCTGACTAAGCTTCTACAGATGAATTACGATTATGATTATCCATACCATATCTTGAAAATCACCAAACAGCTATACAAAATCAGAAACTTTAAGTATCCAGTTTAACATGACAAGATGACAAAGAAACAGTATCAGCAGCCATGAGAAGAGAGAAGTTTTTGCTGTAATTTTAAGGTATTGATAATGATAAAAAGAACAACTTGCCGCCTGATTATAAAACAAATCAAGAAAAAAAGGGCAGAAAAGTGATGTTTGATGGCTTACCCCCGTCCATCCAGGATTATGAGCTCTGCCATAAGCAAAGTTAATTCTGTTATATGGTATACCAGATGTTGTATTCCATGCTGGTAGCAACCTATCAGCTAAGTCTTTAGCCTTCTCAAGAAATACATCATCCCCTGAGAGATCATATGCACTAAGGAGTCCACCAAGGATCCTGTAGTATAAGGAGATCCAGTAGAAACATGAAATTAGGCAAACTACGAGTAGAAAGAAGTTGTTCTTTCATCTTGCACTCTGATGATCTATGCAACAATGCCCAAGTCCAACATATTTGAAAGTTCATAACTAAGTACCAAACAGGTAAGTATGAAGAGTGCAAAAGAAAATAATAGTTACAGTACAAAAATAATAATAATAAACCTTATAACGCAACCTTATGGTTGTCTCGAAGACACTTGCTTCATAATCCTTCTCGAAATCTAATGAGTTTGCAACCCAACTGTCATCAAGCAGTGAATAAGAGTTAGATATGTAAAGAAGCAGTCTCTTGATAAGTTACCGAAATCTAAAATTTCACACAAAATAATATTAATCAATCGCCATGTAATTTGGTTTCACTAGTTTAAAGGAGATTACCAAAAAAGGAACAAGGGTTAAAAAAAATCCGAAGAAAGTTGTAAACTACGCAAGCATGCTATGGAATACATGGCAGAATGTCAATGTATATATGCTCAAAAAGACAAATGAAACCTTCAAATACCAACTTACTCTCTAGCTTTCCGGAATTCATCTTCAAGGCCCATTATGTAGAGCGTATCAAGAGAATCAACAAGTGTAGCTCCAAGACCACCGAAACTATTGACACCATTCTTTGATTGCGGCTGGCAAGGAACAGAAATAAACAACATTAGAATAAAAAAAATAACAAATATAAGATCAAGTTCACAGACAACAATCGTATTTCAAACTTTAAGAACATTATTCAACTCATCACCACCTGAAGCTCATCTTGGCCCCATGCATATGTCACATAAGAGTTCCATGCATGAAGCATAGCCTCCTTCACTTTTTCTCTCCTTTCATCACTAAGGGGATCGAGTTTTACAAGATCCTTCTCCATTAGTTTAACACCTGGTAAGTGTTCATCTGAGCTCTCCAAACGATTCTCTACTTTCCTCAACTACAAGGAAACAACAGAGCATTAAAAGATAGTACCATTCAAAATTATCCAATAGCATAAGACCAATCACAAACTAAACCAAATGATGGAATACGCATACCTGATCTTGAAGCCGATTTAATTGATCTTTTAATCTTCCAACCTCAACCTGAAATCACATTGAACTTCTTAATCGCCATCTTCTAATAGAAGGATGATCTACGCTCAAGTTTACTACTCCACGTTACATAACAACACCACTCACCCATTTCAGTGCAACCAAAATGTTCTCCAAATACCAAAAACAAAAAGGACTATAAATCAAAGAAGATCTCCTCGATACTTGATTGAAGATAAAACTGCCACTGCTTTCACGTGAAAAAGGGACGAACTTTACAAAAATCTAGGCGATTAATAGAAGAAACTAAATCCAACTCTTTCTAAAATATTGCTCCAAATACATAACAAATAGAAATGAAACGAATTTGCCACCGATCATTGTGGCATGACCTAAACAACTCCAAATCTAATCAAATAACAACAGTAGAAAGCGATCCGATCTACGAGGGGACACACTACGAGATCGGGAGGGAGGACGCACCTCGTGCTCGCGGACTAGGGTTTGGCGGTCCCAGACGGCGAAGGTGGCGAAGACGAAGGCTACGAAGAGTAGCGCGAGGCGCGCCGGCCGCTTCAGATAGTACGAGGGGTGGAGGTAGCGCCACCGGGCCGACGAGGACGAGGACCTGCTCCGCGCCATCGCCCCTTCTCCACCACTGACACACCGCCGCCGCCGCCGGAGACAGGGACGGAGCCAAGATACGAAGATCCGAACCCTAGAATCGCACCTCTTCGTGTCCTTCGCTAGCGAAGTCTCTCGTCTCCGACTCTTCCGGGGGAGGGGTGGGAAGAGGAAGAGGAGGACGAGGGCGACGACGATAGTGATCCGAGGGAGAAGCTATAACATGCGAAGTCGCTTCGAAGCGAGGCGAGACATGTTTTGGTCGGCGTCGACGACGACGAGGGGCCCACCACCACTGACACTTCGTAGTGGTGCCATATATATATATATGTATTTTTTATGCGGACGTGTTCATAAATGATTTGACCATTTTACTACTATTAGTATATTATTATTATTATTATTATTATTATATTAATTGAGGATAAATGACCAAATATCTAATTAGTTAGGAGGATAGAAATTCCATTAACCATAATTTGAGTAACTTTAGTCACCTCAACTATATAGTTTAGTGATTGTTATTCGGAGTGGCTTTTCAAGCGATTCATGTGTAATAAAGGCATGCTCAAATACGTATTTTCTGATAAAACATTTTTTCTCAGCTTTTACTTATTAAGCAGGATTCAAAAGTATTCAATTGTAGGTAAAAACATATAAAATTTACCTAGAGTGTGAACTACTGTAAATGGAGTATTCAATCTCTCAAAATTTAAATTTTATCGTTTAGCCTTTCAATTTATTTGATCTGAGTCAATGACACTTTAACTTCAAACTTTTGTCGTGTGATTTATCTCTACAGACTTAGTTAATATACTTTATATAATTTTTACAACATAAATTAATCAAAATAAACAATTAACTTGAATTTGAAAGTCAAAGTGCTACCAACTAACTCAGCTCAAATAAATAAAAAATGGATAGTAAAGCCAAAATTTTAAAAGATTGAATAGCCAACTCAAAATGATTCATAATACAGAGAAGTTCAGTACAATTTTACCTTTTTATATAATACCTTCTATTAATTATTATTATTATTATATTATGTATGCAAGTATTATTGTATGGGTAGCACAGGCTAGTGAGATAAGAATACATAGCAGTGTTAGAACGGTCGGATTCATGTCGGATCTAAACGAATCAAGTCCAATAAACTTAGGTATCGATGAATAGTTTCTAGGTTGAAGATTCCTAGTAGCAGTTGGGAGGATCCATCAATTCACTTCTAGCTGGAAAAGAATTGCTTTTGTTGGATCACTTTAATAACAGTTTGAAGCAGGTTGTTAGATGATACACTCTGCAGTTGCACCTACCATGTTATGATGATGTTCAATTCATGATCAACCTCTCAACATTCGTAGTCAAGGTTGATAGGAGTAAATGCTACATATACCTCTAATAGTACCTCACAATGCATTCCATGAGCGAGCATACATACATCACCGCAAGTTGATCTTTCAAAATTCAAATATTAAACATCAAACAAGAAAGAACCATCCTCAGAAGAAGTACATTGATTACACGGCAATCTGTCCCTAGGGCTCACTAGATACAAAAGTTCTCCAAGCGGAGTTCCAAGTTTGTTAAAATTAGATGTCAGATACACAAGGATTGGATAATAATAAAGAAAAAGTTGATACAGTTTCGGACGTCTCTGCATCAACTGAAAGAAATCCCATCTCACATTCTCTCATCATATTATACATGTAAGCTAACAACTTACGATCTCAAGGAGCAATTGAAGAACCAGCAAGAACACACAACTCTTCCGCAATAAATCCTAACACGGCATTTCGCAAGAGCTTTTCACAATCCATGATGGCCATTAACAGAAGCAGGAAGGGCCTGAGCTGCTCCTGCTTCAGTAAAGTTGCTCTGGAGAGGAAGAATATAAGGCAGAAATTAACAAAGAGTTGGAACAAAAAAAATGTGGAATACGATGTGCAATTATTCTACAAGGAATCAGTGATTTTTTTTTTAATGGAGAGAACAGAGCAAAAATTCGCAATTACCCCTTCTTTTGGTGGTTCTGGCAATGCATTCGGAATTGCAGGTGTTGGATTCTTTGAAAGATCCCTCATCATCCCCTGTGAGTCCAGATTACGGAGGGAGCATAAGTTGGTATTAAATAAAAATAAGTCGAGATAAGGTCAAATAGAATGAGGATTGAGGAGCATTTACATATAGATATTTTAGTATGCTTTTAAGGGCCCGTTTGATATTGCTGCCCATCTAATGCTAGTAGGCAAAAGAGAGTTAAGGTGAATCATACAAAACTATACTTCTCTGTTTCCTAGTAGGACTGCAAAAAATATATGCTAAGTCCTAACCGACTCATTGCAATATGCGGAATGTGAGAATACGTACAGAAACAAATAGAATATTTTTCCATCATATTTTCTCAGCATAGATAACACAATCTGCCGGCAATCCCAAAACGAAGCCTACGTTCTTCTAATAAAGAACCTTTTAACTTGACCCATTTTGATTGGAGCAATTCATCCAAAGTGGATTTGCCAAAGGATGCTAATGGCAGTTTCGAGTCTTGACAGATGGAGGTAACCTCATCATATTTTGTGAATTATAATTCTCTTTCATTTTAGAAAATCTAGTGAAATGGATAGAAATCCACAAACCAAGAATGCATGCAAATCACAACACATGAGGTCTGCACAATATATTATCTACATACAACAGAAAGCAGATTTATACTGTCAATCTATTAATATGAATAATACCATATTCCTCATCATAGCAAAGCATTTCAAGACAGCTCTCTCCTTTTTTTTTTCCCGAGTAAACTATTTTTTGAGTCAGGCTAGTTGAGCTGCTTGTGCACAATATTGGGTTAAAATAAACTTCCCAAAGCAAACCAAACTTTTCAACTAATATTTTGAGGTTTCAATTGGGAAATTCTAAACAACAAGGGCTTTTCAGTTTTCTGTTCTGTTTTACAAATAAATAATAAATATTGGGGCCATTTCCCGCATTTTACAAAAATATTAGTATACAGTTTAAGCAGATTGACACGTACATACATAAGAGTGTCTGCACATTTAACAATTGTAGGTTGAAACACTATGATCTTTAAATTGAAAATCTAGCAATTATGATTAAAAAGACAAAAACTGAAGATATATGAAGCCTAAACCAAATTAACCAACTGAACTAAACAAAACTATTACACAGGTCATCTCCATTTTATTAAATTTTAATTGGTTTGAATAAAGTAGAAAACCAAAGTTTTGAGTTTGGTCCAGTTTTCTCCAAAAAATCAGCAAATCAACAAAATGCACTCCTCTAAATCAAGCAATGGTTTCATGCATAAGGTCAAGAGATCTATTTTTCATGATGTCTTAGCTAAAAGATGCCACAAGTATAATTTGCGTAGCTTGAGCTGTAAACATTACATAACAAAGTTCGATGTATGGAGAGAAGCTACAGGTCTTATTTGCAATGCTTTCAACAAATAGAAGTCCATTCAAGTAAACAAAGCTACTCTGAATAGCATAGCAGAAGGGGCGCATACTTTAAAGATATACCTTATTTGCCCAAACAAGCCCACAAGCATTGCATAGAGTCCTTGGTCCGTCAGGTCCACGTCGCATCATTGGTGTAGCTTTGGCACTGATGCCACAGTGATGACATCTGAAATTAATTTATAAAGAAAAACATTGACATCAGCTTACAAGAGCATTATAGCATTGCTAATGGAAAAAGGCTAACACTCAAAATAAGAAAAGAGATCTTCATACTCTGAAGTATCTCCCTTCTACATGCTTATCAATGAACATATAAAGGAGAAAATAGAAATGATGACAAAATTGTAGCATGGAATACAAGAAATAGGAGGATGATGGCATGTATATATAAACTTTTTATGATGATAAAGATAATTTGAAGTTAATGTGATATAGTCATTTCCCTATTAGAAGGGACAACCAAATACAAAGTTCCCACAGCTTACAGGTCAAGTGTACACAACCTTAATCACATTTGAAGAGATTGTCACAGTCCACAAGTAATTTTGCTTTATCAAGATATGAATTTTTGGGTAAGCAAATAAACAAGATACACTCATCTCACTCCAATTGTACTTGCTCAACGTACTTGATGAAAGTGGCATTAGAACAAGAAGTGCTGCTCAAAACAAGACAGTATCAAACTCACTCAGATGCTGCAGGGGGGCGATTATCAGGTGGTGGGGTCCACTGCTGTGCACTGGTGTCCCAAATTGCAGCATCATTTGTTGAATCTTCAGGCTTTGACTTGGACGATATGAACTGCCCTTTATTACGTTGCATCCTGCAATCACGTAGAATCATCATTTCATAAGCAAAAGGACACACCTGCTAAACGATTAAGTATCCATAATAAAAGTTGCAAATAGGGAAATGAACATGAAGTCGCATAAAACTAGTGGAACACAAGTCAACTAGATCTGTTCGTCGACCTTAATCAACTAATCAATGGGATTCAATTTTTTATGTGGGTTTAATTCAGGTTCGATCTTCAGTGAGTTTAGATTTGCCCACAGAGTCAATCGGATAAAGTCAAGACGTCCTATGGTACAATTAAGTCAATGTTCACTATTTTGACCTAAACAAACGCAAGGATTGAAACCTGTGGTGGAACCGTGTTCTACAGTAGTGGCTGTCAAGCTAATTGAACCAACCGGCCTGCTGACGAAAACATGCAGAGGCCTAATGTTCTTCTGCTCTGTTCGGATTGTTATATGGTCTAGGAACCACATCTTAATCTGTATGTATGAATCAATAACAAATGGCTCAAAGCCTAATTGCATGATCTTGGAACCATACTATTCAGCCAAGACTGCAGGATCAATTATACAGCTCATTTTCTCACAACTGCAAGTATAATGATACATAAAATGCAATATCCACATATATATTTTAAATAGATATTAGGGTATAGCATGGAAAGTGGTGTTTGTCAGATAAGTATTCAAAGAAATGCCAACTCTAATACTAAATGATTAAACTATGGTGGCAGAGCACAAGAAAATAAGAACTCTTTCCAGAGCTATATGTGTGGCACCAGATTTACCTAAGAGCAACCTCTTTGCGAACAGTGTAACGAATTTTCTTTTCAAAATTCCTCTCTTTCCTCTTTTCCCTGAACCTCATTAAGGAAGCAACTCTGTGCGGCAAGTTTATCCGCTGCTGAGACACATTAAAAATCAGAAGCAAGTTAGCAGCTCCAATACAGCGACAAACATAATAGATAGATTATTGGTGAAAAAAGAATAATACCCTATTATGGGAAGAAGATGGAAAAGGATTTGTGGTGCTAGTGCTTATTTCTCTTCCCCCCAACAGCAAAAGCACAGCTTGAACCTAAAGCAAGTAACATCGAACGGCATAAATCTTTATATAGTTTCAAGATATCACAAAAGACTCCACCAGGATCTGTTTAGCCCGGGTGAAGCTTCCACATCAGTTTTATAGGAGAAGCGCTGCGGAAGCATAAGCTTCAACCTGAACTTCTACTATCGAGCCAAAAACTCTTCAAATTTTCATCATACCAAAAGCTCCAGTCTCATTGTTTGCCAAACAACTCAATTCAATTTCAGGGATCAGAAGCTTAAAGGCTGTTTAGGCCCCACTGGAACTTTTGCAGTAATGCCGGTGAGAAAAGCTGTTTGAAAAAACTCAAACAGCTACTGTCAAAATCACCTCCCCCAACTTCCTAGTGCAGCAGAAACAGAATCGTCAAACTGGTGCTTCTACTTTCACAGCTCAGAAACTCATTTCAGCTTCCGAGCCACAGCAAAAGCTCCAAACTTATCATTTGCCAAACAACTACCACAGACACATATAAGATCTTAGAGATTAGAGCACACAAAATTGCAAATTTGGTACCTTTTCGGGGGTAACGGAGTCGAACACATACACCTCGCCCTGAAACGAGAGGGTGAGTTGATTATCCCCTACATGAGGAGCCAACATCCCGTGATGCTCCCCCGAATGCCCCGGATCGCAGGGCCCGTCCACCTCCATCCCCTCACCCTCTCCATGGCCACCGCCTCCGCCGCCGCGGCCGATGCTATCCTCCGCCTCCTCGTACCTCTCAATGCCCTGGGCGTCCGCGGCCGCGATGAGCTGCGCCTCCTCGACGCCGCCGCCGACGCCCGCCGGAATATGCCCGTGGTGGCCGGAGAATCGGCCGCCGGAGCCCGGCTTCGCCTCCGCCGCAGGGTTAGGGTTTTCACTCATCCCCGAATCCTCTCCTCGCACACCGTCCTTCACTGATCCTCTGACGCCCTAAAGCCACTAAAAAGTTCGGACCGAACTACCTAAAAAAAAAAACCCTAGTACCGAATCAAACGTCGAGAATCGGAGAAGAAGAATGAGGATTTGGAGCGAATTAGGGTTGAAGCGAGCTCTGAAGCAGCGTAGGGATCGGGCATGGGAGAAAGGTGTGGACTTTGGAGGACGGAGGGAAGGGGGGGATGAAGAGAAACCCTAGAATTGCGAAGGAGAGGTGAGAGGGAAGAGTAAGAGGAGGAGAGTACGAGAGGTTTTTATGCGGTCGTACGCATATATGCGGGGAATACGATTTGACCGCTGACATCTTAATTAAAAGTAGAACTAGATTTGCTTTTAACGTCATAAATATAAATAATAACATGACTTTTCTCTGTGTGTGTATTTATATTTATATTATAAATAAACTAAAAAAATAATATGTAAATTTTACAATGCATCCATCCAAAAATTAAATTTTTCAAAAATTTTTAATATTAAAAAAATTGATAAAATTAGAAGAAAAATGTTAAGACTTTTAATTGAAATACAGTGTAAGATTTACATCAAGTTTTGCATGTACAATAAAATTATTGAATCTCTCTCTATATCTCTCTCTCTCTCTCTCTCTCTATATATATATATATATATAGAGTTGAGCTATGATATTTTTACAAGTATCACCATCATGGTGCTATTAGGTTTTAAGTCATTGGATCTACTTTTTAATTATTAATAGTCTTTGGATTAAACACTATTCCACCTACCACCACCTACCACCATCATCTCAACCTCACATCTCTCCATCCAAGGGTTAAAAACATACAAGTATCATCCCCATGATACTTTTACAAGTATTCTAGTCCTACTCTATATATATATATATATTTTTTATTTTGGGTATAGATTTATCTGTAGTTCGTGCTTGTACATAGTATTATCAGCATAAGACATAATTTAAATTAAAAATGTAAAGCCTACGAAGGAGGAGAGGATTCGTGATTGGGATCCTCTTTCTTTTACATATTTGTAGAAAGAGAGAATCCAATTGACATGTCTACTTTTACTTATACTTTATGAAAGAAGAAAAACTATAAACAACTCTAATATCAGATTCGTTATATTTAATCATGTTAGTTTGTAAATAGCAATTAGATTCAACATGCTTTCTTAGCCAATATCATGTCAACTCTATTAGCATGTTATCTAAATTGTAAATAGCAATTTCTTCAAGATGGTTGGCATATTTAGCACTATGAAGACGTTTGTTGCTACCTAACTCCTTTTTTGTTAAAAGGGAGGCAAATATGGTAGCGGATTGGCCGGCTATCAGAGCTAACTCGCCTCAACCTTTCTTATTTACTAACGCAAATCGGCATCTAGAGTTATTTCGCATGTTAGATAAGGATATAGAGTCTTTTTTATTTTTTCGTGATAAAGATGTATTTTCTATTGAACTTTGCTATGAACGACTACACTTTGGTATCTTGTTTTGTATTACTCCTTGCCTTTTTCTGGTAAAAATAAAAAAGAAAGATTCAAGTTATATGGTTTCTATCTATCACTTTTCTCCTATTTATACCATATGTGTTCTTCGCTTGCAAGCATTATCAAGAAGAATGGTTATCAACTTTCAAAAAAAAAAAAAAAAATCATGCATGACTATTTTTTTCACCTTAATTGGAATAAAATAGCAGCATCACTGAAACCCATAACCCCATTAATTAATTAACATCTCTTAGTTTCCATTAGAGTGCAATATTTTTTTTCCCTTCCTTCGCCAAGAATAATCTTCTACAATATAGTATGCTATGCCACTATTGTCAAATGAACAATTTGATCTTAGTAATCAATTTCATGAGTCATTTATGTGAATACACACTATACTTTCAAAGTATGAAGGCTTTCGTGCCTTCAAATTCGTTTCAATTATAAGACATCTGATTGAGCAATCGATACTATTAGACATGATCTATTGTGTTAGAACTATTTAGAAATCAAATCTTATAATATATTTTTTTTTACTGTATTTGTAAACGAGTAGCCTCAAAATGAATGGCTGAAAATAAGAATTTCAGAAAAATAGTAATAAAATACTTAAATTTAAAATAGGATGAATTGATCTTGCTTTTGATAGTAAGTAAAATTTTTATTTAAAGTTTTAACTAGTTTGGATTATTTTATATCGTTGAACTTACAAACATATCATATCGGTCATTAAAATAACCTTTTTTTAGACTTTTAAATTACTTGATAAATGATATCTTTTAAATAGTGTTAATAGCGTGTATCATATCTAACGAAATCAATCATCGAATAAAATATTCCATCATCGAAAATAATTTAAAATTACAAAAACCTCTGTGTTTTTTAAAACATACATATATATATATAGAGAGAGAGAGAGAGAGAGAGAGAGAGAGTTCAGTTACTATACTCTTATAAATATAAGTTCCTTTGTACTTATAAGTTTTCGACTATTAGATCTACCATATTGTTCATTTTTACCCGTTAGATCATACTATTCAACCAATCACCCACTCATCCTTAGGGGACCACTATCATTTTAATTGGAAACCACTATCATCCTAACCGTATATTTTTTTATCCAACAGCTAAAAACTTATTAGTACAAAATAGCCTATATATACTTACAAGAATATAGTAGCCATAGCGTATATATGAGTTTGACTACTATATTCTTATGAGTATAAGTTTTTTTGTACCCATAAATTTTCGGCTGCTAGATCCACCGCATTGATCATTTCTACCGTTATATGAGTTCGGCTGTTAGATCATACTATATATATATATATATATATATATATATATATATATATATATATATATATCATGTGCTAATAGGATTAGCTTTCCAAACATTACCATTTTGCATTTTGTAGGCTAGGATGGTACAAAACTGTACGAGATATACAATTTTAGTAGCATAAAATTTGGCCAATTTGCCATTAAAATAAATCATTTATTTTGGGCGCTTTTGAAAAACCGGGCCACCTTTTTCGTTTTTGCGATTCGTTCCACTTTTCAGTTTCAGCATAAATGACAAATTAACCTTTTTACTTTTTCTCTTTACGTCTTTCTCTTCTCTTCGTTTCTCTGTTCTTTCCCGCACAAGGGCGTGCAGCGGAAACGCGTCCCGTATACGCCTCTACCTCATTCTCTAGCCCGTCGCGCTCGCCCTCCGCCCCTGACCTCTTCCACGCACCCGACCTTCCTCGCCTCCACCCCGCCTAAGGCGCGCCACGACTTTTTTATTTTTTTTGCTTTTGTTTATTTTCTTTCTCCTCCGATTTCTCCACCCGTCATCGATCGACGACTGCGCTCTACCGCTTTCTCTCCTTTCCTCCCTTTCTCAGCTTTCCCTCTTCCCATATTCTTGCCGCCTCCGACGACGAGATATTAGCCGGCGCCCGACGTACACCGGTGGAGTCACCGTGCGGCCGTTACGAGCTCGAGTGGGTTCTTTAGCGGTGCGTCGTCGCCGCACCGTGGTGTTGGCAGGAGTGAGGTGACAAAAAAAAATAACTAGAAAAAACCAGAAAATAAAAAATAAAGCATAAAAATTATCTATAAAATAAGGATAAACAGCAAATTGTATCAGTGTAAGCTGCACAAAAAAATTATAAGTTGCACTATTTAAGATGTAAAAACTGGCAGGCCTTAGATGAAAACTACACTCTTTAAATCGAAAATTACACTCTTTGAAAAAATATTTACAAGTGTTCTCTCTTATACATCGTATCAGATGTAAATGCCTCCATTAAGATGAAATTTACACTCTTTTAACAAATAGTTGCACTGTTCTCCTCTTATTGCGCACATTTTTCTCTCTTGTTTACACTATTTTTGTCATCTTACACTGGCACCCTTTTAAGAACGATATTTATACTGTTTCCTCTCTTATTGCCACACATTTTGTGTATAATAAACAGAGGGGAGAAATAACGTTGCACAGAGGAGCAACAGAGTGCAAGAAGATGAAGACCAACTGCACTGTTTAAGAGGATATATATATTGTTTCTCTCTTGTTGCGATCATTTCTGTCGGTAAATAGAGGAAGAATGAGAACAAGAGGAGAACGCATGTTTTAAGAGATATTATCTACTTATTATCTTCTTGATTGTTGCACTTGTTATCTCTCTTGTTGCACCATTCTGTTATAAACAATAGGAGAATAATGCAACAAGAGAAGAAACAATGCAATAAGAAGGGGAGGAATCCGCACGCCTTTCTAAGAGAGTATTTACTACTGTTTCTCCTCTTGTTGCATGTTTCTCCTCTTGTTGCACCAGTTCTGGTGTAAATACGGTTTTTAAGATTTTGTGAATAGTTTGCATACAACAGGATCATGCTTTAATAACTATAGAAACAGTTTGTATAAATCATACTTAAGTAAGAGTGCAGTTTTAAGATAAATATCTGATAGTTTATTAGTTAATTTGTTCAAAGGTCGTGTGTTGTATATATTTTTATATAACGGTGTTATGTATTATGATGTGGTTAATTTTTAATTTTTTTAATTACGAGGTTATTCATCTTCATTCTTCATTTTTATTAATTTATTATTATTTATTTTTTTTTTCTGTTTTTGTGGCGTGTAGATGTTGTGTTTTACCTTCTCTGCATCTCAGACAGTACGGCCGGTGATCTCTGGGCGCTGTGGGCTTTTTAAGACCCCTCGTCTTCCGATGGTGTTCGCGCGGGATTGTACCTTACTCGGGGTCGGCCGGGGGCGAAATCAAAGCGGCGTGGAGGCGCAAATGAAGAAGGAACGAGCAAAGCCGAAGCCGGAACGGGAAGGCGAAAGAAAAGGGAAGAGAAAACGATGGGGGTCGGAGGCGAGGAAGATGGGGGGTGCATGGACGAGGACAAGGGCGAGGGCGAGAGCATGACGGTGAGAGGCGAGACGGACCGTTTCTGCCTCCGCTCCGCCTCCGCTCTACCGGCGAGAAAAAAAAAAAAGAACGAGAGAAACGAAGAAGAGAGAGAAAGAGGAAAGAGAAAAAGTAATAAGGGTATTTTGGTCAGTTTGCTGAAAAAGCGGACCAAATCTGCAAAAATGAAAAAGGTGGCCCGATTTTGCAAAAGCCCAAAATAAGTGAATTTTTTATGCAAATTGGCCATAAAATTTTTCCCATAAAAAACGGCTTCTAATTACCAAACCATACAGGTGTAATTACATCAAGTCCCATTGAGCAAACACGCATCATTTCAAATTGGAAGCACATCCATGACCAATCCATATATACACCACTGCCTTTTTGTTCTAGCAAAGTTTTCACAGCAAGTGTTAGTCACACACATGAAAGTAACTTGAATCCTTAGTAACAAATCATCTATGAATTCTAAATAGAGTAGGTAAATTTTGAATTTTTAGTAGCCCCATGATAATCATGTCAAAGAGCTCTATAATAATTAACAAAATCACATAACATAATTGCTAATTCAATTGAAGCATACAAAGTATTCATAACACAAACCTCCACTTAATTTTTTTTAAGACTGAGAAAGTGGCACAAATAACAAAAATGCACATGCGTACAAATACAAAATATAATTTTTCAGTAAAACACGCATGAATATAGACCTTTTTTTTCTGAGAATGTAATTGTAAATTAATCCAATGTATACGCAACTACACACGCAAAAATTCTCTTTTTCGTTTTTTGAATTATTTATTTTTTTCATTTTTTAAAAAATATGCTTTCCCAGCTGGCTCTCTTCAACGGCTACCATCGGGCCGACACTCCAGCAGTCCACCAACGGTTGGCAAACAACAACGCCACTCATTTTAAACGAGCACTGCTCCAACGGTCCGCTCGCAGGGCTAATTTCGTCAAACTACATCCACTTCCCATTTTACCCTCCGAGTTCTCAGAAACCATATTCAGAAAAGTGAGTAAATTCATGTTACTCTAAGGGCATATTTGAACATCGAGAAGCTCAAGTATTTTTTATATACCATAAATACCCTCCTCAGAGGCAACAAACTCCGTGAGCTGTTGTGTTCTATAGTGAGGGTAATTTAGTCAGCTCGGATAAGGTAGGGGTAGTATGGTAAATTCGTGGGTCTTTGGATCCGGTGTTCGATGGTCTCCCACCACTACAAATATGTATGAAGTAATTGGGGGCCACGTCATCTGTTTCTTCTCACCTTCCCCCCTCTTTCTCTCTCTCTCTCTCCGTTTTTGCCCTAATCATTGCGATCGCGCTTTCGCTCTCCACGATCGATCGAAGTGGTGCTCGACATCGTATTGGTAATGGATCGCCTCGTTCCTCTCTCTAGAGTCGATTATTTTGTTGTTATGATCGTCGATTTGGGGAGTTTTTGGAAATTTGGCTCGTTTTTCAGTGATTTGCGAGGTTAAGCGTGGGAGATCGTAGTCGTTTCCTTGTTGGTGATTTGTGGTTTTAAGCGCGGGAGATCTCAAATTTGGGGGTTTATTTGTGATTCTGAGTAGTGTAATCAGCGAAATTTGTTATTTTGCTTGAGGTTGTTGTGCGATCGAACAAATTAGGGTTTTGCTTTTGCGATTGTTTCGTATTACTCGGTGTTTTGGGTTGCGGTTCATGAAAATCGGTATTGTGCTTTTTAGTGATCTATTCGATACTGTTAGATTGTTGCGTATGTGAATAATGTGATTGTTATATGAAATTGACAATGCTTGGGCCGCTAAATGTATGTGTGGTTTGGATAAGATGGGTTTTGGTAATTGTGGATTTAATGAAATATTTGGGCTTTGGAATGTTGGGGTTTAGTGTGACACTAAAACTGCAGAGTCCTTGTAGGAGAAGATTTAGAAAATATGAAGAAATGAATGAGGTATAAATTTTCATGCTTCCAAAACTGGAGTTTGATACTTACTAGGCGAAACAGTATTTTCAAGTAGATTTACAATGTAGGATAGAAACTTAAAGGCTTATGATCGAAACTTGTGGGGCTCTTCTATACATCGTTCATACGCCATATCCTACTAGTTTTGATGCAAATGTTGCTTCCTTTTCTTGGAAATATATTGGAGGAAAGCACAAATGAGAAGAGTATCTTCACAGTTCTTTTAGCAAAGTGAGACTTGAGTTGTGTTGAGTTAGTTTGGAGAGATCTATTCTGGGGTATATAGCATAACTAAATTTTATACTCATAATTTAATGATCAGCTTTATTTCTCACATATTGTATAGTAAGCTAAGCTGAAAATTTCACATGCAGGTTTGTCAAGGCTGGTGTGAAGCTTATCACTATAGCTTCGAAGAAATCTTATTATAATTTGGCCTCCCAAAATTTTCAGCAATCTTATCACTGATCTAGTTTCATCACAATTACTCAACTGGCATGGTAATTATATTCTTGGGAGTTACCCCCTATCCTGTTTCACTCTGTATTTTCCGTTGTTATAATTAAGTACTCATATTGCTTTTCATGGCACTTCATCTTCAGGCAACCAACGAAAACCTCCCACCTAATGTCATCAAGCAACTCGCAAAAGAACTGAAGAACCTCGATGAGACACCCCCTGAAGGCATTAAAGTGATTGTGAACGACGATGACTTCTCTACTATCTTTGCTGATATTGAGGGTCCTGGTATATCTCGATCATTTATTGTCTCGTCGCATATATGCTATCATTCATTGAATAATGGATAACAAGCTTGTGGAACTATCATGTTGCAGCCGGAACCCCATATGAGAATGGCTTATTCCGCATGAAGCTGATATTGTCTCACGACTTTCCTCAGTGTCCTCCGAAAGGTTTTCCTCTACCTATTTTGAGTCAAGTTAGAGCCCCCCGCGGCCCCTCCTTAATCTTTACATCTGAGTGCTTACCTTATGACTTCCCCTACAATTTTTAGGCTACTTCATGACAAAGATCTTCCATCCTAATATAGCGACAAATGGTGAGATCTGTGTCAACACATTGAAAAAGGACTGGAATCCAAGTCTTGGGTTGCGACATGTTTTGCTTGTAAGTTGAAAATTGCTTGCCTTCTATACATTGTGTTTATGTCCATCGCATTACATTTTGTTGGCGGTAGATTCTAATCCAGAGACAAAATTTTCAAGTTGGTAATAGTAAATTGTCTTGATAATTAATCCGTATCTTTTTGGTTAAATTATCATATGACTACCGATTTCTTGGGGGGCACAGTCTTAAAGCTTCTCTTTGTGATTATATTTATCTAAGTCAAGGCTCATTGGTTCTTCTGATAGGTGGTGAGATGCCTTTTGATCGAACCATTTCCTGAATCTGCTCTCAATGAACAGGCTGGGAAAATGTTGCTCGAGAATTATGAGGAGTATGCAAGGCATGCTAGGTCAGCTTCTCTCCTCTCTCTCTGATCGTTAACCCTCGGTGTGTATATACATAAGAAACCTTTCTTGAGCAGTTATATACACTACAATGTAATTGGGATTTTCCTTCATACTTGTTGTCAGATTTTTTAAACCATCATCGGTGTATTCTTTTTCTTTGTCACTATTTAATTTTTTAAAAGAAAACTTAAATGACGAAAATCAAATCCAAAAAGAGCAAGCATATTAGTGCTTATGAATCCTTCCTCTTTGTTGTCGAACATTTATCTTTCACGTAGTCTTCTTTGTCGTAACATAATAGATTATGCTGATTTTTTTGATACATTGCACCAGATTGTACACGGGAATACACGCTCTTAAACCTAAGACCAAATCGAAAACCGGGGCAATTTCCGAGTCCACCACGGCTTTGAATGTCGATCAAGTGAACACGATACCAAGCGGCAAGGTCCCATTGGCCCCTGCAACATTAACTGCAGCTGCAGCTTCTAAAGGATCGGCGACAAACTCTCAAGATCAGAATGCGTGCGTCGCTCTGTCATCGGAGCCGCAAAAGAAGGAAGGAGCAGTCGCTGCGAAAGCCCAAGTAGATAAGAAGAAGATGGATGCGAGGAAGAAGAGCCTGAAGAGATTATAGATGAGGAGTCGGAAGAATGAAAAGCGAGAATAGGTAGCAGAAAATTGTCAGACTTTTTCTTTGGAGATGGAAATAACTTTAAACATATGTATAACATCATTTGGAACAGGGAAGAGGGGGGAATTCATTTGATCCTTTTCTTTTGAATTCTTCCTCCTTTGGCATGTACACTTACAATCCTACGAAGATACCCCCAAATTATCTATATCCTTTGAGTGTTTGATTTCGGAAAAAGAATTCGGGAGAACTGTTTTCTGACTGGGAAAGTGTTTTTCGTTCATTTAGTTCTGAGAAAAAAATAGTTTTTTTTTTTTTTTTTTTTTCCTTAAGATCCTTATGGAAAAGTCTCTCAAAACTCATCTCATCTTTTCTAAATTTCTTACATGATTTAATTCTTATTTATAAAAATTCAGATGCGAGGCAAAACAAAATTGACGCTTGAATATTAATCACTTTAGAAAGCGATCCCACACAAATTGTGCTCTGTGCGGTGCCGAGGCACCGAAGAAGCCCATGCGTGCGTGCATTCAAGCAAATGTGAATACATTGATTTCAACCTCCGACGCAAAAACTCAGGCACGTTTTAAGGTGGCCCTGGCACCTGGACCTGGTCTGCCACGTCATCCCTGGACCGTCCGATCTCTATGTACGAGGGTTGCGGTGTTTTGACGTGGTGGACCAGGTCCACGCAATAGTTCCCCACGCCTTAAACCGTAAACCGCGCGGGAGAGTCAGAAGGCGACACACGTGGCACCGCGCAGCGTCCCACACGCGCCGCCTGTGGCCGTACACGCGTCGTAATCAAACACCGGTCGTTCTATTCCCATCCCCACGTCAAGCGCGGACGCGCACCCGCTTCAGCACCGTTCGCCGGGAAACCTGCGGCCCTGATTCGACGATTGCTTTTGATTTTGAGCGGTCATCGTACGTGTTGTCCTCGTCTCCTGGACGTGTCGCCACTCGAATGACTCTTTTACCCCTCCCCTACGCCGCCTCATACGGCTGCCCTTTCATGGTACCCTTATTATTATTATTACCTTATTCGAAATGGATTTATTATTTATTAATTAATTTTTATTTTGTATGAAGTCTCAATTTATATTATTATATTATAATATTATATCGACAAAAATTTCAAATATATCTGTCACGGATCAATAATATAGAAAAAATAATAATTTTAAATAATCTGTGATAAAATATTAAGATTTTTTTTTGAAGTGTATATAAAATTTTAAAAAATCAATAAAAATGGTACATAATCCAGAACTTATAGTCCGATAGATATATTTGAAATTTAGGGGGAGGATAGTATCTTTTTTCTTGTTCTAGTAAGGATAGAATTGAACAGTTCAAAATAGGACAGTTCCTTTGAGAATTTTGAATCCACTACTGAGAGAGCCTTCGAGAAGATTTCATTATAAAGAAACTATCAGTTGCACAGATCTATAGTTAGATACACATCTGGTGATCGTCTCTAGAGCAAGTGGCAAAAGATTTGGTGGTTGGTATCTAAGATCCAAGTTCGAATCCTAGTTGATTCACATTTATAGCTAAGTTTATTTCTAAATGAAATAAACGAAGCGGGTAGTGTGCTACCTATCTTAAAAAAAAAATTTTTTTTTTTTTTTTTTTTTTTCTTTTTCTATTACCGTTTTCAAAGCAGCTCCTTGTTTTTGCGAAAACCACCCTTCTCTTTTCCGTAGTCCCCTGCGGAATCTTCGGGGTACCGTTTATCCCCGTCCCCCTCTCTCTTTCCCCCTTCGATCGATGCATGGATTAGGGTTCCACGCGAACCCTCCCCACTCCCCACTTCACTCACTCCTCCGATCCTAGGGTCTCCACGCCATGGTGGTGGCCGCTGCGTGGGTTTGCGATCTCTGCGGCGGTGCTGCGGCGGCGGCGGTGTACTGCGACGCGGACGGCGCGTTCCTCTGCTGGTCCTGCGACGCCGCCGTGCACGGCGCCAACTTCCTCGTCGCCCGCCACGTCCGCCGCCTCGCCTACGCCTCGTCCCGTGCCGCTGACTTCGGCCACCGCTTCTCCGGCCCCGGCGCCCCGCACCCCCTGTTGATCCCCGCGCTCTGCCAATCCTGCCGCCCCGCCGACCCCATTGCCCCTCCCCCTCCGCCCCTTCCTCCGCCGCTGACGCCGACGATGACGTCCTCGGCGTCGGTGTCGTCGTCGTTGAGCTCCTGCGTCCCCGTCGCGGCGCTCTCGAGCCGGATAGGCATAGCCCTAGATGGGGCGGTGCTTTCGTGCGCCGCGAAGCTCCGCAGCGGCACTCGCGATACGGGGATCGCTAGCGCTCGTGCTCGTTCTCGTGCTCGAACGGGAGTGGCGAAGGCGGCGGAGAAGGGATGGGGCGAGTCGGCGGCGTAGGTAAATCAGGCTCGATTTTTAGGAGATTTTTGTTGTTACGGTGTAATGGCGTAATGGTGTAAAAAGAAGAAGGAAGAGGCAAAGGAGAAGAAGGAGAAATGGTGCAATTTTGGATGAAATAATATAAAATTTGGTGAAATTGTGTAATTTTTATTTTAAAGAGTATAACATTCACCTTAAACAGTGCAATTTTTTTTAAAATAGTGCAATTTAATTTTAACAGTACAACCTTCATCTTATTTTTCTTTTTTCTCTGATTTTTTGCCTCTTCTTTTTTCTTTTTCTCTGATTTTTGGCCTTGTCCGAAAATAGTAACGATACAAAATAGTTTTTCAAAGAGACAAAATTTTTTTTTATTCTTTATTTTTATTATTTTTTTTTATCCTCTACATCTTTGTTTGCNCAATGGGAGTGGCAAAGGCGGCGGCGGAGGAGGGATGGGGCGAGTCGGCGGCGTAGGCGAACCCGGCTCGATTTTTTTTAGGAGATTTTTGTTGTTATAATTTATTTATTCATTTTTTTAAGCTTTGATTATAACTGATCAAGCTCTGTAGCAATGGGTGTTGTTGAGATATTATTAGTTATGTATTCATTGTTTGGTTTGAAATTAGTGGGTTGTATTTTCTTTTCTTAAAAAAAATTATTAATCTGTAATTTGTTAGAGAGAATTAGTTTCATGACTTAGCTACCTATAACAGTGTAAGTTTGGATGCATCGACCATTGATAGGGGTCCAGGACTAATTAGTAAACAACCTCAGATAAGACATAAGCAGACTAACAAGCAGTAATGCGGGCACAAGCGTTAAAAAAGTATTTGCAGCGAGTTTTCGTCATTTCTTTCTTTATCGCTATCATTGTCAACAGCACCATATCTGTTAAAAGTTAAAAACGAAGATGATACTTCTTGATCGCCACTGCCGCCATGAAGTTCTGCTGCTGCTACGGTCATCACTATAACTGTCATCGGAAAATAACAAACCACGGTCACCAAATTTGCCTAGTTGAAGCTGAAGCAGCAACTTGTGGGAGAGTCAGGGTCGAAAAGAGGGTTCTTTACTTCTTCTATAACATTCAAAACTGTGTATGGCTGCTAGCCATCAATTTCGAATGCGGTTCTTCTACTAAGGCTTTGTTTGGGATTGCAGAGAAATTGCGTTACATGTGGTGAGAAATGACGATTGGAAAAATACACTATTTGTTTCCGTACGTAATATTGCGTTCCGCATATTGCGGTTAGTCAGTTACAATATATTTTCTACAGTCCCATCGGAGAACGCAAAAGCATATCCCTATATGTATTTTCTAAACTCCGTTCTATCTAATAGCGTTACATCCATCTCAATACCAAACTAAGCCTAAGATGGTTTCTATTTTAGGTACTTTAAATTCCAATTGTAAATTTAGTTTCTTTTATAAAAAATTGTACTATATATGAAAAGTAAAGCCTGGGCCTCCGTTTTTAAAGTACTCCAACTTACTGAGCCAGTGGGCCTCACCCATTACAAACAGGTAAAGCCCGAACCTACATTCTCACAGAAATTTACCGGTCTGGGTCTAGTGAACTAGATAACCAGGCTCTCCATTTCTCAGGCCCGGCCCAAATATTAGGCCTGTTCCATTTTCCGGCCCGGCCTAATATACCGAGCCAGGCCAAGTAAATTTAAAATGCTAGGCCGCCATTTTAGGCCCGGCCTATTTTACTGGGCCATCGCCCATTAAAGAAATACGTTGCTCGGGTCTCCGTTTTCACGGACCCGGCCTAATTTATCGGGCCGGGCTACTTGAAGGAGAGTACCAAGTCGTAATATCGGAAAAGTACAAGGGCTACTCGTACATTTCACCAGAACCGAACCCCTCAATCATCGAAACACTTTCATCAGCCGCTGATCATGCGGTCTGCGCGAATCTCATAGCAGCGCGAACGGCGGATGAAGAGTCTCACGTTTGGGGATCATCCCCACCAAATATTTCTCGTCTCCAACCCGACCTAATTCCTCCTCTCTCTCTCTCTCTCTCTCTCTCTCTCTCTCTCCATCGCCATGGACGCTCTCTTAGCGAGCTACGCCTCCGACGAGGACGATGAAGGAGAGCACGAACCCAAGCGAGAAGATGATAAAAAACCCTCCTTTTCTCTCCCCCCTCCCAAATCCTCTTCTTCTCTCTTCTCCTCTCTCGCCCCACCCAAATCACTACCACCCCCCACCTCCTCCCCCAACCCCACAAACCCTAATCCCCGATCGTCCCAGCCTAATTCCATCCGAACCCTAAATCCGGAACCTTCCAAGCCCCAAGCTCGCATCTTTTCCTCCCTCCCGCCGCCCAAAACCTCGTCTTCTTCCTCGCTCTTCTCCTCCCTGCCACCTCCCAAATCGAAGGAGTCCTCGAATCCTCTCTCCTTGGACTTTAACCCTAAGAAGGTGGTGCGCTTTACCCCGCCTGTAAACCCTAGGAGGGATTTGGACGACGAGGATGATGAGGACGAGGTGCGTAAGAGGAAACCCGCTAACGATTCTTCTTCTACTGTGGGATCAAAGAAGAACCTTTCTTCTATGCTCCCCGCGCCAAAGAACTCTCTTTGCTTGGCTCCTTCCGCCGCCTCTTCCATCGCCTCACGGAGATCCGCTGTGGAAGCCGAATCGGCAGCAGTTAGTGTCAAAGAGCTCGAATCGGAGCAAGAAGGGAGCGGCTTCGAGGGCTACGGGGGTTACAGTAGCAGTTGGGTTGGTGCTTCTGCAGAAGCCGAAGCAGCAGAGACGATAGCTTATGAGAGCTATGGGGCTTATAATGGCGGCTGGGTTAGTGACCCAACCGCTTCTGCGGAAGGCGGTGCAGAGGGGGCGATGGCTTCGGGCTTTTCGAGCAGTAGTTACGGGTCCGCAGATGCGTCTCAGTGGGAGCAGAGTTATGGGAGTGGAGTGGATTACGGTGGGGGTTACGAGGGGAGTTGGTCGGACGGATCGATTGATAGGGGGGCGTCAGTGGTCGCCGATGTGGGAATGAGTAAGGGAAAGAGAGGGAGGAATGAGATGCCGATAGAGATTGTGGAGGTGAAGCAGGAGGAGTTGGTGAAGAACCGGCCGAGGGAGGATCAGGCTAAGCTGACGGGGATCGCCTTCGGACCATCATATCAGGTTTGTGCCATGCTAACAAATTTGTTTTTCCATAGTTTCTGCCTCTACTATCTGCTTAACATGTGCTTTAGTTATGCTAAATCGGATTGGATTACTATTAGTATTTGTTATGTTGTTCTTTTAGTTCTAATTGTTGGAAAACGAGGTGAAAAGTAGAGAATTGAACACATTCCTTGCTATTATAGGTTGTTAGCAAAGTATGTAAATTTTATTCTGCTGTGAATGATGAGTGTTATATTTAACCACTTATACGAGAATATAACTGAGATTTAGTGCTAGGAATTGAACTCAAGATCTCTCTCAAGAGAGCAAGGATAGCAACAACAGGCCTACGCTCCCGCTGGGGTGAAGTAGGTTTAACTAGTTTGTAATAATAATGAAAGGAAAAAAAAAAAAAAAAAACCAAATTCTTGTATTGTGCATGTATTTTGACTGTTGTCTGATGAAGTTTGTAAACTTTTGGATTGTGTTGTCACACTTAAAGTCTTGAGAGAATCCACTTCATGTCAAGATGCTTAAGGTTGCAATTGTCTCCAAATTCTATGATGCTTTTGTTGTAGTGTTTGGCTGTTCAAATTGTGGTCAGGATCTCTGATAAATGGGAGATTATTTTAAGCATGATTCTAGTCAAGATAAGACGTCTAAATTTATCAATGTTAAATTAATCTTACACCTGCACTTGATGAAAGTGAATGAAACCCAGTTTGATTCAGTGTTGTCGTTGGGATCTAGGTTAGCCCATTTGGGTCCAATTGTAGGATACCGGTCAGATTGGGTAACAAGGGTGTACTGCCTTTTTGAACAAGCTACAACTAGGGAGTTGTCTAAAATTGATTAAACTATTATAATATCATCGACTAATGATGTCTACATTAGTTTGCAACAGTGGCTTGCATTTAAGCCAATGTGCTTGACTTAGGGTCGAAATTGAGTAAACTTGTTTGGTTGGTTTTATGTTTGTATTAAATGATTGAAGATTTTCTGCTTTTCAAGAAGAGGCTAAAATGTTGTTGAATGGAATGTAATCTTTTATGTGGAAAAAATAAAAAGTAAAAAAAACCATTGGAACTGCGGAACATAATATACTAGGTTATTATCTGAGAAATGTGCTGGCTTGTATTGCCTGTTCTACTTATCTTTTATTCTATAAAGCAAACTCAGGAGGTGGGATTTGTCATCGAGTCTTGTAAGCTCTCTAAAATTGCGTAGCATGAATCCTTTTATTCTGTTTGAAAGATTTACATGTTGGACTTGTAGACCATACCACCCAAAGTGGATGAGCAGAAGGCTCCAGGGGCTTGCATGCTTGCATTGCATCATTATTGGCGAAGAATCATGATATGTAATTCAGCCTGGACCCAAAAGTCCAAAATCCCAACCTAGTTTATGTTTACCAAATGGCTCAGGTTTTAAATCCAAATACGAGTTACCTGTCCTAGCATGATATCATTTTGGGCTAATACTGTTCCGTTGCAATAGATTGGTTCGACTAATTTGTTTTTGCCCTTTCCTTCGTACGACGAAATCAATTTAGTTTTTCCTAATCTTACTTACAAGTTTAATGCAACAGCCGGTTTCTTCTGCCAAGGGAAAGCCCTCGAAACTGCAGAAACGAAAGCATCAGATTGGCTCCTTATACTTCGACATGAAGCAGAAGGAGATGGAACTTTCCGAGCGCCGTGCTCGCGGCTTTCTAACCAAGGCAGAGACACAAGCCAAGTATGGTTGGTGATCAAACATGAAAAACTATGGCATTTTATACTTTGTTAGCGCGAAGAGAAACAGTTTTATAATGTGTAATTTTCCGTTTATCATTTTTTTTTCTTGTTATGCTAGCTTGACTTGTAAAACAATTTTATGATGGACTAATCCTTTAGACATGGCATGACTTCTGTCACTTTCTTTCCCTTTTTTTTGTTTTATTTTCACAGCCAACATGTTTTTTGTTTTTTAGAGAAATAGTATTTGTATGCTTAAAAAGTTTGGTGTAATTCTTGCTCTCAATCCATCCAAAGGCTTAGACAACACTTTCAGGGTTTCAATATTGAAACATAGAAGTGTGATACAATTAACTGTGAAAAAAAGTACCCTTGCATGAAGAGGTCACCTTTTGGTGCACAGAGAACATTGCTCATTCCAAGTATCAACCATACCAGAAGTAAAGCTATCAGAAAAGGCAAATAACAGAAACACATGTTACATTTTGCACGATATCGCTATTTGAAAACAAAACCAGTCTTTGTTTGTTTTGGTGCAAATACCCACCTCAGTTACAAGAATTTTTATGAATAAAATGCAACAAAATTAAGCTTAACACATTCCAAAACATAAGCATTTCTATACAAGCAATGATCAAAAGGCCACAACAAAACAAAAGCCGTTCTTAGTGTAAACTATGTTACAAGTAGATTTGTTTACAAGCTTTGCTTCACATGTACAGTATTTTTTGCGCAACCTGAAAGAAAGTTCTTGAATTGTATCACCAATCTTTCAGAAGTTGACCTGCCACATCTTTATAACTAACTTTTTTCTTCACCACATTGTTACTAGAATTGGAATCGGTCGTAGGTTTCTCGACAACAGAAGTCGCAGCTTGCTCCTCCGCTTTTCTCTGGCTAAGGCTCGGTATCATGTCAAGCAGCATTGCCTGGAGCGGATCGACCATTTGCTCCAACTTTTCACCTTTTCCTTTTCTAGCTATTTCTGCAGCATCACTTCTGTCAAATATTTCTTCACTTTTATCTTTCGAGTCACTAGGATCAGTATGGTTAGGGTTTTCATTAGAGATGGCTAAGTCGGCATCTTTAGACTCATCTTCGAATTTTACAAATTGAGCACCTACAAGTGGTTCTTCATTTTTATTACTCTCATCTCCTGATTCAAAAGCTTCTCTTCGACCAAAATTGTTCGAGTCACTCTTCTCAGACTCGTCTTGGTCTATTTTCGCTGGTCGATTTCCGATCCTTGCTCGTGTTCTTCGAGCTGGCCTAGGGGCAGATCTGACATTTCTCGATTTAGTATGCGCCGTTCGGCCTCTTTTTCTCATTTCACCTATATTAATTAATCTAGGGACTCTCTGATCTTTCCGGTCACTTGTACTGGTAGGAGGCTCAAGTTCGTTATTGCTGAAGGGAAGAAAAGGATAAAAAGTTAGAAGAAAATTAAGAAAAGCAGTAACAATCTAGATATGAAAATAGGCATCATAATAAGCAGAGGCATTTAAAAAGCAACTAGAGTAAAAGAAAAGCGGAGATCAGCAAGTCTCATGTTTAAGTTTTACCTTTTATCGACCTCTAGTTCTTCTAATGAATCTGGTTTCAGATTGTAAGCATCTTCTGGTAACTTCTTTCTGTTCTCAATGGAATCTTCCAACCACTTACTATTCACAATATGTAACCTTTTCTTATGTAGATGGCGCCTTTGAGCAGGCGGAAAACTGCAAAAGCAAGCAACATAGTATATGTAGGAAGTTAAATTCCTTTTATAAGAGCAACAATTGAGAGAAGAACAAGATAAAAGTACGTATCTATATGCTTATCAATCAATATAGACAAAGATGTTTTCACCTTCTTAAAAATTCACATAATTTTTAAGGGGAATACTGCATAGTTGGAAAGAAGGGGAAAAAAAAAATTGTTACCTCTTATATAATTCATCAAAATTAAGGGCTTCCAGAGTTGAAAAAACAGCCAAATGGGTGGCAGAACCAAGGCTGCTGCAGACTTCACCGCTATGCATGATTACATCGAGTTTCATCCTCTTCAGTGCGAGATCCGATATTGTATTGTAATCAGGATTTCTTCAAATAAGAGAAAGGACCACTCTTCATATATTCAAAATTACCCACTAAAAAAAGAAAATGAAATGAGGGTGAAGCGAGACTAACATTAGGGGCACCGCCTTGTAAAAATAGATACAACATCCCTGAAAGAAGCAGAATTTTTCCTCCGGACAATACTTCTTCTTATAGTGTTGTATGTTCTCGATATTTTTCACTACATCCATGTTACTGAACATCTGGATAACAAATAGTTAAAAGAAATTACATTTAAGCAATAGTCCTCTAGCTTTCAAGTTGTTAACAAATTATCCTTATTCCAGTGCACTAACAAGTGAAATCAACCAATGACAAGGTAGGCGAGCACACCTGTTTAAGGTCCATAATATCAATGTCCCAGTAATAGTAGTCGGAGTATGCATCAATTTCTTCATGGAACTTGCGCTTTGAAGCATCAGCAAGAGAGAGGAAGTACCTTACGAATGGAACCAAAAAAAAAAAAAAAATCTGAGCTTTTATACTCACTACAACAACCAAATTCTAGTAATGCAAGTAGATTAGAGACTGAAGCTAACTTGGGTTGCAAGAGCAAAAGACGCTTTTGATTGCAACAATCCAATATCCATGAATAGTGTATGATATCTCCATGACGGATGGCAGCTTGATACTTGATTCCTGTCAACATGTTAAAGCTACTGTCAGCTAAACATTCCTTATATTTTTAATAGAAATGTGTGTGCGCGCGCAAGCAAGTCTCCCCGCAATATTATCCATTTAAATATTTAGCCCTACAAAATCTGAATTTTCATGTCATACTATTCAAAGACTTGATATAAATCAGTATAGAACTATAGTTACAAAATATCATTCTTCAAAAGGCTTCTCTAATACAGAAACAACTTCAAGTGACTCCTCAACTTGAGGGTATTTATGAAATAAACTGCATATTGAAGGGGTATAAATGGAAATTCAGACTTTTGTAAGCGTGTATATGCATACTAGATGATTTTACACACACACACACACAGATATATACAGCACCTAATCATTATGAACCAAAAGGTACCCTTTTTCTCGGCCGCTATGCTGTGCGTAACTGAGTCATTGAGATTCATTGAGAAACTTCCTCCATTCTCAACCACCAATTTGTGAAAAAAGTCCAAAGAATATGATGGAGGAATGTTAACAAAATCTGAACCAGTCAAGGAAGAGGCCCTTTCTCACTTAGAAATCTAGGAACTGGCAATGCAAAAATTTTCTCACTGACAATTTTTAGTCAATTATTCAACTCAAATGACAAAGGGATAGAAAAGGGAAGAAAGTGGCAAAGAAGAATGAGGATACAAAACATCATATTTGCAAATATTCTGGTCTCCCCCTTAACATTAGAAATGTCAGTCTGCACAAAATGCGAAGGGACAACTGACACTTGCTTCTTGCCTCTCTTCTGCGTCGATCTTACTCGCTTGGGCTCATGGTTTTGCAAAGTTCTATCATTTGGTCCCTGGTGGGTGTTACCGTTACTTGAATGTACCAAGTCCACAAATGCTGAACTCACAAGGGAAAAAAGCGTCACTGACCAGGTAGACCAATAAAAGATATATACATGTTTGCCGAAAACTAAAGCTTTTCTTCAAAAGTTTTCAGAATTAGTAAATACAAAAAAAATTTACCCTGCACATCGAGGCACTCATGCCATGGCTTATCATAACGTACACGATGAATACGGGGAAATCTCAAACTGTATGGAGCAGCAAATACCTTCGACAAATAAAATCCACCGTCAAGAACAACTCGTACAACGTTTATAGTTCAGGGAGAAATGCATAAGAAGCTTGGATATTGTAGAGGAAAAAGTTTGTCACGAACTATAACTATACAGATGCTGTCAAAGAATATTTTTAGCAGATATTACACTCATTAAAAACAGAAACATTACCTCAGACTTGATAGTTCGGATGTCGCTGGTAATAGATACTATAACAGACCTGAAGTTAGAAAAGATATTTATTAAATATTAGGTGCTCTTGAGAAGAATCGAGGAGATAGGGTTAGAAAGAATGCTAACTTATCAGGGCTTTCAATCCAAACATCTGGCCTCTCCTTTGCATTATTTGTCACTTCATAAAAGCGAGGTGCTTGTCTTGGGTTGTCGTTCTTCCTGCATAAAGAAGATTAAGATTGCAATAGCACTAACAAAGACCTGCATATTAAACTACCACAGACTACACAAAAGGACATCAGCAAAGAGTACTATGAGTTTTCACTAAACCATGCCTGATACAATAGATCAGCATATAAACATGGTTCAAGGAACAAAAAAGCAAACCTTTTAAAAGATCCAAAGGAAGGAATATTGAAGTTAAAGCCCAAGAAAAGTGACTACCTGAAATAGGGTTTCAATTTGGAAATAAGAGCATCGAGTTCCTCGTCGGAAAGGCCAGTACCAACTCGACAAAATGAAACAAATCTATGGACAAAAAGAAAAAAGAGATAGAAAAGAACTACATTAAACAACAACAATATCACAGTACACGACTACAGCACAATAAGAATCTGTGAATATTCACGGACTCTAGCCTCATATAAGCCAATAAAATTTGCTGGGATCAGCTCTCACTACAGAGTTAACAACAATCCAGAAATACGAGAAGAACAATGATATAAACTGGGAAAAAGCTAATTAAAACATGAAAACATACTCAAATCCGACTAGACTAATAGAAAGAAAGGGTATGGTAAACGTGCCTTTTTGGAAAACTACTAGAATCTGAGCGCTCTGCAAGACCAACTAAGAACTGAGCTACCTGTGATCAGTTGAAAAAAAGAACCGATATTCACGAGCAGTTCTAGAGGAAAAGCTGGGACAAAAAATAGGAAAAAAATTACGACATAAGATGATACAAGCCTACTTGATCAGCTAAACACAAAGTTCTCAACTAAAAACAAAGTTATTTCTAGTTTTTGGAAGTCTTCAAACAGCACTTCTGCAGAAGCTTCACCAAGCCAAACAAGCCCTTAAAAGGAAGAAATAGCTCGATAAAACATATGGTCTCACCTCTCCCCCACGACGGCCAGATCCAAAGTATCCTCCTGACAAAGGTGAGCCACTAAAAGTTGACTTAAATACAAAAAGAGGGAAAGTAATACAGGGAAAGAAAGAAACTAACCTATAATAAGAACATCAAGATCAGAACCAGCATGAATATAATCAGGTTTCAACTTCAGCCATTTTCCACTGCGGTCGCTGGGCTCCCATTTGGAATCAAGATCCTTCAATACAATTCCTTCATCCCTAAGGAGAAATTTTTTTTAAAAAAGGATGAATCTAAGTTGGACTAAGATTGCAACTAGCATTTAACTCGAGCAATTAGCCTGAAAATGATACACACACAGAAAGACCATAAGAGCCTTATGAAGTCAATAGGAAAGCATAAAGCAACAGTTATTTGCTAAGACCCTCAATACTCTGTTCAACCCAACACTCTTTTCAAGTGATATATAAGGCTAATCAATATCAGGTGTCGTGCGTCCCAATGAATCCCCCAGACCTAACATGACCCCCAAAGTAGGCATGAACAAGTTGAAGGAATATATAATACTGACAATTCATTAGTTGCTAAGATTAAGTGAAATCATTCAAGACAAAGACAAGCATAATCAGCTTTAAAACCTATTCTCGATGGTTTCTTTGAAGAACTTCTCCACGTCTTCCACATTATGTGCAATAATGGACCAGCATGGTTCACCTGGGATCAAAATATCAACGTAAATCACACAGCAGAACTCTGACACAACACAAATTCAATTGGTGAGATCACAATTAACTGTAAATCTTTTGAGTCAAACATGGGCATGGCATTAAATCCTCTGATCATCAACATCCCTTTCTATCACTCACCTTGCGGACGATGGTCGTTAAGACCCCCATTAGGGATCAAAATGTCAAGCTGACCCTTCAAAGGCTTGACAACTTTCTGAAGGAGTTCTTGTCGTTCTGCCAAACTCTGATGAATAACACTAGTGTCTCCAGCATAAAGAATATCAAAAGCAATATCTTTGTTTATCTATGTCAAGCTAGACAAAATTTAGATAAAGAAACACACTTACATCAGGTTAGACAAAAAAGGAAATTGATGAGATCTTCAAAGTTTTTGCCATGTAAAGAAATCACCAAATCAATGGAATAAGAAACAAACATCAAAAAATAAATTATGACATGTGCAGCGAAAAGACAAGTTGGATAAAAAACCAAAATATAAAAGTACCCAAGAAAGGCACCATAATTTTATACCATGTATCCAAAACAGAACATCCTAATCAGAAAAATTCTTTAAAACTTGCTGCACTAAATAATTATTCCTTACCAATTGTCTAGATTAAGGCAGAAGAGCTCGAGCAAATCAGAAAAGGATACAGCATAACTGCAAGAATGAACAAGAAACTTAAAAGTTAGATGAAACTGTTGATCAAATTGATACCATTACAAAATTACAAAGCGCATAATTTGCAGCTAAAACCTGGCGGTCGCTCTCCATTCCTTCCCTTGCTGCCTTTGCTGCCAAGGAAAATTAAATTGTTGCCATCACAAGAAGAGCGAATTAAGAAAATAATAATAATGAGCACTTCAGTTAAATATCAAATAACCTATTTCCTGGTTTGAACCGAATTCTGCAAAACGATTGGTGGATGTGTCCCAGACAAGCATTTCACCATCCAATATACACCTATACAGCATCAATTTGTGTGACACACAAATTTGAATGAACTTGGACTTCATACCAGCAAATTAAATTTAAAGAGATAAGCATATAGACGTATTCACAAATAATTGGAGTATGAACTCTGGCTTCAGTATTCTTAAATCTCCTATGTGGAAGTTGACCTGAAGCAGGCTTAAAAAAAGAAGAAGAAGAACGTAGGTTTCAAATGCTGATGCGCCAATTCATTGATAACTAATTTTATGTGATAGTGCAAGGTAAATTTTATAGTGTCTTTTACGAGTACACATTTCAGGACCATAAAATATTTATGATCATGTTTTACAATTTTTTGCTTTTGCCGATTCACTTATGCAGATATTAACTAAAAAAATAGTATATGCTTACCAAAATCTTCTTTGCAATAGCACAAATTAGTCTAGAAATAACTGAATGTTAACCCAGTAAAGTGCATTTTCAGGATATGATTCAAATAGTAATACCTGTCAACCAGGATGTTTTGCATGATTATCTTCGACATGCCAGGAGCATATTCAGGATGATCTAGAAAGTTCCTGATACATGGGAACAGATAAGTAATTCATATAAGGAAAGCAAATAATCAAGATTTAGAATCAAAAGTAATAAACATTATTACCGTGAGAAAAAGTGAATCTCCTCTCCATTCTTGTGAATTTGAATTCGATCGCCATCAAATTTGCACTCGACAATCACATTCTTGCCATGAAGCTAAATGGTGCAAACAAGGCCAGTATCAAGAAATCAGTAACAGCGACACTAAGGTTAAATCAATATGTACCAGTCAAAGAGGCCAGTGATTCGGAAAGGATAACAAGATGCACAATTAAAGAATGATTTAAATTTAGAAAGAACAAAATGACACCCTAAATGTAAATATTTTCGAAAAGTAGAAGACCATGAGAGGTTAGAGAAGAAATTTGCCTTCTTCCATGCAGCAGAAGCATCACTGACCCTCATGGCTAGCTGAGGCCTAACAGGTTTCCCCACTTCTATATCCTGGCCGCATAACAGAATTAGTGAAAACCTGGTTTTAAGATGTATGGAGTAAAAGACATGAAGAGGACCAAGAATTAATTGTCAGATGACGGAATCTAAACCGAGTGACACACTTGATCCCATCAAATAGATAGTTCGATGTTCTCTAAGATAATCACTATTTACCAAGTCGGGGAATGCCCAAATCTAAATTCTTCAGGTAAGCATCATTAATAGCCAGAAACTACCTGCCGCTTATGCCTTTGACTCCGATCTCTCAGCTTCTCACAAACCAATTTTAGGTCGCAGGTGACATTAAACAATTCTTCGGCATCAGGATGGAATTCATGAAATATGCTCTTCTCACTGATTCCCAACTTTAGATCTATGAGAAAAGGAAAAACCACTTTTACTAGAGCTGAAAAGCAAAACCAAACAATTAAAATAGAAATTACAAAAATAAAATATGATTGGAATGTTATAAAAGGACCTTTGAGAATGATCATAAGAATCCACTTCATTTCCAGGGCATTTGTCTTCTTAATAAGACCAGAAAGAATAGAGGCCTTCTCAGCCCTGTTAAGATCGAGAAAAGGGAGGGAAAAAAAAGGAGGAGAAAATCACTTCTGGTATCTCAAGTGCTTAAACAAATTTCAGAAGCTCAAATCAATGGCATAAAGAGAAATTTTAACACCATGGTTTCAAACGTTTAAATAATCCTCAGAAAGAAAGAAAAGAATGACAAAATTCTCAGCAAAACCTTGTTCATATTCTAGCATAAGATGTGTAGAAAAATCCGTGTATTGTGTAATTACTGCAACTTTAGGCAAGCGATAATCAACCATCCATAATATGTTCAACCTGTTTTCTGTTGCAGCCAGCTGGTCAAGTGCATCATTCAACTCTTTGATTGTTAGACCCCCTGAAGTCATCCCCTGTCTACGTTGTAGAACCTGGTGACATGTAAAAGCATACATTTACACCAACGAATAGCTAAAACTAACTAACAAAAGAATGGTATTACCTATCAACAAGATTCTACATTTGAATTTAAAAGCAAATCAAATGCCTATGTCACTTAGATCATGCATAAAAATTTACTCAAAAAGAAAGGACTGAAAGGTTATTTGGCGCCTAATCCATTCACCAAGGAGAGTAATGTGAAACAACCCCTAAAGCTTTAAGGTACTGAAAAACACTCTCGCTCATGTCTGGGCTGGAGTGTTTATGATAGATCCCGACATAAGTAAACTCAGATTAAATGAGTAGTGTTTATGTTAGATCCCGACATAAATAAACTCAGATTAAATGAGTACATTGGATAACCATACAAATTTAGTCTCTAAATTTGTGTACGCTGTACTTCAGTCCCTAATTGTCAAAAAAAAAAAAATCTAATTTTTCTTATCCGGCAACCATTTTAGCCTACTCCGTGTATAAAATGAACTCAAATTTCTTAAGCTTACTTACTCAAAACAGGTAAAACGTTCATTTCACAATAAAAAAAATCTTTTTTTTTTTCCGATGGTGACGAGAAAAAGTTCAGTAACTAAAGTATTTAGCTTGAAAATGAAAATCAAAGTACAGAGACCAAATCGCAGTATCAGGATTCGGGGGCCGTTATAAATGAAACTGCGCAAAAACTAGCTGGTGCATTGACCGAATTGGATTAATGAAAGAGCGGAAAAGAAGAGTAAGGAGTCGTCGACCTCGGCGGCGACGAGGGCGAAGTTGCCGGCGTTGGCCCCGGCGCGGGAGGCGCCTCCGCGGCGCCAGTTGACGAGGCGGAGGGCGTCGGGGGAGTCCCTGGCGAGGCCGAGCGCGTCGACGAGGGCGGCGGCGAGCGCCGACTCCTTGAGGCCGTAGGAGCCGCGCTCCCGGTCCAGGGCGGGGAGCACGAGGCGCATCGCGCTGAAGTAGTCCCGCCCCGTGTAGACCCGGTCCAGGAACGTCCTCAGCCGCCGCCGCTTCTTCGCCGCCGACCGGTCCCGGAGCATCGCCTGGAACATGCTCACCAGCAGACCGAACCGCACCGTCGCATCCGTCATCGTCCCCGATCGCTCGATCCCTCAACCCCTCCACAACTCTCTCCAAGGGGTTTGAAAATGGCGGTGGCGAAGCGCGGTCGCGTAGCGTGGAGAGGAAAGCGATGGAGATCGTGGACCCGATAACCCGATAGCTTTTGGGCTCGCGGGGCTGTGATTGTCACCCGTGTTTTGGCAATTAAATCAGCGGTTCTTTTGAGATTGTGTTTAGAATAGTTTCACAGTAGAGTTACTATACTATCGAAAGTATATAAGATCTACTGCTTTCGACTTTTTGACTCTGTTTGGTTATTTTTAATTTTTAAATTAATATTATTATTCTGTTGTAACCACTCAATTCTAGAGGGACCATAATCATTCCATTCAATTCTTAATCGAAAGATCGAAAAATCGAAAACACTTTTATATTTTTGATAATATAGTAGTTCTATACGTGCTTTGTAATAAATTCACCCAACAACATTTTATAAAAAAATAAAATACTAATTCAACACAAAGAACGGTGGAGATTCATTTCGCTGCTAACAAGCGGCAGGATCAACCCATGATGGCGAAGGATTTGCATTCCCTGGTATCAAACACAGGCTAACAGGTTAAGACCTCTCACATGCCCAAAGCCCAGCCCAATCATGCTCTGGCCCAACAATCCTTGCTCTGGGCCGGGCCCATTTCCATCCTACAGTTCAGGGGACCTGTAACGCAATTTGAAATTTCTTTTCTTTTAATTATGGTCATTTTCCATTGGATAAGTCTTTTTTGGACAACATGGTATCAGAGCCGATCACAAGAGCTATCACATGAGACAGATGCGTTGAGCCTATCGACCTTTTAGTAACACAGTTTTATATACATAGATAAAGACAAAAAAAAAATAGAGAAATTCATATGAATTATTTGAGCGATCCTTACCGTAGAGAGAATCCTTGCTAAATAACTCGTCTAGTTGTCCAAATAGAATGGTGAAAAGAAAAGGAAAAAAAAAAAAAAAAAAAAAAAAGATCAGCTTCTTAAGTAAAGAGCCCGACAAGTTCTATCCAGTTGGCGTGGCAGAGAAAGACATTCCTTTCCCTTGGATTTGCATTCAATGTGTCTGTTATTCATCAATATCAGCCTGCATCTGCTGCATGCTTGTGAGGACCATTCTGGCTTCCCCTCTTAAGTCACTTATTACAAATTTCGAACAACTGCGGAGAACGAGTTCTGCGATAGCAGCGGGGACCGATGAGTGATGATCCGATTTTGCAGTTGTGGTAATGATCCATAGAGACAAACAACTAACGCGAGCCGTTTGATTAACTTCCTCGCGAACACGTACATGTGATTGTGTCAGCGTTCTTTGATTCTGTTCGAGCGTAGTTGTTTGAAAACTAACAATAATGATAATAATAATAACTCTCTTATTATAATTTTCTCACTTGTTTTCTTGAGTAATCAAGGACAAACAATAGCTTCTTGACGCACGAAAAAGCTTCTAAACTTCTCATTAGGGCTTATTGAGGTCGAAGTTAGGGATTACATGCATTTACATGCATTAAATGAGGCAGTTTATACACAACAAGGGACCAGTTCAATTTATCTCGGATATATATTAAGTTAGCTTTGTTTGATGGTCCCATCCAGATTCAACTGGTGAACTCGAATTCATTCTTGCATTATAGAGCATGGGAGATGATTTGAATTCTTTTTTTTTGTTTGTTTGTTTTTTATTTTTTTTGACCTATCTAGTTGCATGTGCATCCTCATGCATAGAATGGGGGACCATGGGGGTTAACAAGCCATTGTCATATTAATTTCCCATTTGGCACTGTTCATGAACCGTTGTCGGAGCAATTCAAAAATGATATTAAAAAAAAAACTTTAAAAAAAAGAGCTGCAGCAAAGTGGTTCTTTTTGTAAAATCCATGCCAACATACCTAGAACATTATTGACACATCGAACACAACAGATCTCCAGGGCCCATGAACTAAGAACATTCTTTTGCACCAGAAGAGAAACTTATTTCAGTTAAAAAGATTTCGTCGATGATTTTCGGCAAAAGCCCTTCAAAAAGTAGCTTGCTCTTATCAGGATTTGAGATCAAACACCTGAAAGCATCTAACTAAATGCAAACCTTCTAAAAATAAAAAATCTCGTGCAATGTTTTGTGCTAATTTGCGGTTGTTCGACGCGACAGTGTAATGGACCACCGTAACACAAAGGGTTGAAGCCAAATTATCTTGATGAAATAAGAAAGCAATCAAACAGCATCAACAAAGATGTAATCATCACGAAAAACATCCCAACAAACCAAACTTCACTCAAAATATTTTCTAAACAGAAACAGTTAATTCCACTGATGTTCCTTTCAACCACCACATAATTTCCTCAGCTATAACCGATAAAGCCCGCCACCCATGTTACAAAAGTACCCAAGCTTAAATAAACGAAAAAAGGGGGGAAATTACATAAAAAGACTATACAATCACCAAACCGACTGGATCTTATACTAGATCATAAAACCACCACCATCATTTTCACACATATATCTGACTCCAATGTTGACTGCGATATCTGCTACACGGGTATGACATCGATCTTCGAGGTGTCTTCGCATCTCAAGACGATCCCCTCGAGGCTCGCGGGAAGTATGCATTTGGCCCACTGGCAACCAGTGGAGAAAGGCTCGGATGGAGGGACTATCATTAAAACATTTTCGTTCCTCTGGACGACACCCATCACACTCACAGTGCTTCCCTCTTTGATGTACCTGTTAAGCGAAAAAGTATTGTTAGTAGCTCTTCATCGAACAGTTATTCCTTTAGAACTGCAGCTTCAAGCGAAGGGGAATATCTAACAAGAAAGGGGGGTTTTGCTGTGTAGCTGTTATAGTTCAGGGGATGCTACCCTGTCTACCGTACAAAGAGTAGATGCGCCTCCGAACTTATTTATTTACATATTTACGCCTGCACTGAATTTTCATATATGCTCTTACTCCTACACTTCTGAAAATGTCCCTTTAAAAGATCTTTTGTTGTAGAGATCTAACTTAACATGAGGTATTCTTAGAAGAGACCATACTTTTGGGCGAGCATGCAAAAATTCAGATTTGCTAGGGTATATATGCAAACAGAAAACTTCGCACCCTAAACAGAAGTTCATGGGATTCTAGAATCAGAACTCATGTTACCCTTCTTTCAGGCGCATTATCCGATCATCGCTAGAAAGGTTTCTCTCCCGCAGCCACCGAAGAAATTCAGGAGACATGTCCTTGTTGTCGGGGTTGACGTCGACAACAATAGATTCATCAACATATGGTGTCACCCTAGCACCATAGCCTGTCTTGACCAAGGCTCGCAAGCCAGATTGGAAGTCGGAGATGTAAAAGTCAACCACATGGCGCTGCCAAAGTTCGAAAGTTTGATGATACAAAAGTCAAGATCACGGTCATAGTGACAATAGCATTAGAATATTTCTTGCTCCAAGACAAGGTTCAGTAGCCAGATATAGGAATGTTTAGTTTGGCCATTTAACCACTTTAGTGATTTAACTGCTCCTTGTATCACTTGTTATGTACAATTCTGGTAGAAGAGAGAGAGAGAGAACTCACCTCCATTGACCTTAGCCCCCAAGTAAAGCGGCGATGCTGAGTATTGGCGGCCTTTGAGTCCCAACCCCTGTACTCATATAGGCTAGTGGACGTGTACACACACCTGGGTACCTTTTGAAATGATGATTCAAGGGGAACATTTCCACATGTAACAACCTACATGAAAATAGCCTCAAACATAGTGAATAATAATATAGCATATGAAGAAATTAGAAAGACCTGATATATAAAGTAATATCTCGAAAGTAAACAGATGGTTATATTGATCACTTACCCCAGAAACTTTTACATACTGCCCGTCCTTTGCAGTTCTAAGCTCAGCATCGGGGTAATGGCCGATAAACCCTATAATTGCTCTTTTTCCTGAGCAAATATTATAGATGAAAAGTGCAGCAACAGCAGCAAAGATAACCACGATGACAATAAGAAGAATGGCGTTGTGAACCGCACCCAGGATGAAGCCACCCGCAATGAACCCCATTACAAACAGCAGAATAATAGCATAGAGCATTGGCTTTGGAAAGCTCCCCTTGAATGAGTAACCGTCTTCCACCTGGCTGAGATTAGTGACGGCCTGATTATGCGCAAAGGAGGTAGTGCTATGCAGCTTCATTGACCCAGTCGAATCCAATGGCCCAGATACTTTTCGAGGGGCCCCAGATGAGTTCAGTGGACCCGAGGAAATAGGACCTGAAGTGATGAGCCCGGTAGTAGGGAGCACCGGCGTGAGCGGGCCAGAGTTCTGGCGGGCCATTGGGGTTACTCCTCCGGATTGCGGGCCCGATGACTTCTTAACGGGTTCCCCATGCTTGTTAAGTGGCCCGGAATTGGATTTCTGTCGGTTTGAGCCGCCGGTGCCAGGAACTGAGGATGAGAGAGAGCCAGAATAGCTGGACCGAGAGACAGCAGGCGGAATAGGTCCGGACGAGTTTCTTGAAGAAGCATTAGTGAGAGGCCCAGATTTGCGGGACTTCTCCACATGAAGATCGAACATTTTTCCAAGCTCGCCAGATTTCTTGATGTCTCCGCCAGTGTAGGGCATGGCGGTGGAGCTCATTGTAGGAGCCTTCTCCTTGGGCTGCTCAGGCCGGCCTGAGACGTAAAGGCCATTGCTGAGTTGGTGTGCAGGGAATCTCGAACCCATCGGGCTTGATTTATTGGGTCTAATAGGTCTTTGGCAGGGGTAGTTACGAAATTTCTGCTCGTTATCGACTTTGCCTTGTTGTTTCCTGAAAATCATTGTAAATATGAAAGGATAATATATTAGTGTGATAGAGCAGAAGAAATCAAAAGACGGCTGGGAACTTACTATGATTAAATGCATGTATGTTTACGACGATCGAAGAGATATATATATATATATATATATATATATATATATATATATATATATATATATATATATGATAAATCGCCTCACATACTAAAAAAAGTGGATTTATTGGACTTCAAAATACCTAAAACTGAAAATCCTATACCGCAATTGTCAAATAGGAATTCCGAACCTAGAACAAGTTATAACCATATTACTTGTTCCAACATCTACACAGTAGCTAATATGACTCCAGTGTCCAATCAACCAAATGATTAAGAACCTTATAGATGCATGAACTAATCAATAGTTAACAACCACCTTTAGAAATATAAGTTCTGTTGGAGTGACGTATAGTGACATTGATTTGACATATCATTCATATTGAATTAGACCTAGGTTGATGGCCCATAAGCCCCAAGGACCATGCAGAATTTCAGGAAACAGATTACTTCTAGACACTCCAATTATGCACCTAATGGAAGAAAAATGGGACACTCAAGTGCCTAAATCGGTCATAGTCAGATAAAAATCACGATTAAAAACGTAATATATTAAGTAAGGCCACACTCCAAACCAACATTTTGTTAATTTGTCAAAGCACCCTCAACATTTTCGACAATACAAAGTCAAACGGAAGAAGCAGGCCCGATACTGCAAACATGCCCATATTTGGGGCACATATAACCAATAGCAAAAATATCAGTTGCTGAAAATTAGAGAGATAATGAGGTTTTTAGAATTAGATCTCCTAGAAATTTAAAGTTCCTGGAAAAAAAAATTCGGGAATTCGACTTATAAAACCATTTCTTAGAATCCAGAGAACGAAAGGTAGAATCCACATAGTATCTTTTGGGACCACACATACTCGCCTCAAAATTCATCGAAAGAGACCAAAATTTGGCACCAAGTAATTGACAAAACTGACATATTCTCCATTTCAAAAGCCTAGATCTGCAATGGTGAGATGAAGTAGTAAAGCACCTCTTCTTTCCTAAAATTTAAGCTTTCCTAAGAGTAAATAAGAACCCTTGGTAAAATGAGCTACAGAATCAATTTACAGATCTAAAGACTACAAGACCCCAAAAAAAAAACTCAAATTCCCATTTCAATCAAAAGTCAAAATTTTGCAAGAGAAATGACTTAGAAAGAAACCTAAAAAGCTGTACAACGAATTGAAACCATTGTAAATCACCCTTCAATTTTCCCTATGAACCGACTAGGAAGAAAACTAAAACCAGCCCTGATCAACACTCTTCAAACCGATCCAAGTAGCTTAAAAAATCCCTACTAAAAGAGAAAAATCTCAACATTCCCCCAACCCAGATCTCAAAAACACAAGAGGAGACAGGCCCACATTTCCAATTCCATAAAAAACGAGCACAATCCCACAGATCAGAGAACCAACAACCGCATAATCTCAAAGGCCCATCAGCGATCCATTGAGAGAGCTCAAGGGAGGCGTCTAACGCACAAGGTAGCGAATGGGGGCAAAAAAGATCTCATTTTTCATACCTTCGAAAGCCGAACGCGGTGGAGGAGATCGCGGGGTGGCGAAAGCCCTAAGAGAGAGAGAGAGAGAGAGAGAGAGAATGGGGCTCAGCTATTTCCCATCACCATCGTCGCTGGAGAGAGAGTGAGGAGAGGGAGAGAGCGTGATTTTGTACTATATATTATGGTATCTTCTCAGTGAACCTCCATAGAAGGGGGAGAGAAAGAGAGAGAGACAGAGGAGGGGGAGGAGCAGCAGGAAAAAAGAAATAAGAAAAAATAAATTTGGAGAAAAAAAAAAAGAAAATAAAAGGAAAAAAGAAAGGTAGAAGCACACCTTCCAGCCCCCCTCCACTCTCATGCCACTGTACTCTCGTTATAAAATTACCAAAATACCCCTCTCTCTCTCTCTCTATGTATATATACATTATATATTATGTCCAATGTACGTGTCAAATGTTGTATTCCGTTGAACCAGCAAATACGTACATACCAATTCAATTAATAATATCGAAAAACATAAATTTTAATTTTTTAAATAGTTTAAATAATTAAATTATGTTAAACAGTGTTGATCATTAATTTAAAAGTTCTGTTTTTAAAAATAAATTAGTAATAAATCAAGCAGTTTACTATCAATAATAGCCCAATCCTACTCATGGCATGCTTTAACTGGAACACGTACAAAATATGTGAGATACAGCAGACGTTTTTATGTTCGAGAGGATAAGCTGTACGTAGTCTTGTCGTTTCTACTGATAAGATAATTTTTCTGTTCAGACCTATTTAACTAATGATATAGACTGTAATTGTCACACCAAATAGCACACCATAATATCCGCATTAAAAGATAAAATGTATATGGTCTTATCATTCTTCTTTTGGAACTGGATTTATTCTATGCGTTAGTATAGATACTGGGAAAATTATAACAATAACAGCGATGCTCTCGTATTCGAATTAAAAGAGGCAAGTAGCGCATAGTCTTGTTGCTGTTACTCAAAAATAGTTTTTATGATTTAGACTTGTGCATGCAATGTAGTAAATAGTGTTATATTCAAATTCAAAAGCGTGAGTTATACGTACGTGGTTTTGTCGTTTGTACTGGCAAAATAAATTATAACCACAACAGTAACACTCTCATGTTCGAATATGAGAATGTTCAAGAGCGTGAGTTATACGTGGTCTTGTTGTTTGTACTGACAAAATAAATTGTAACCACAGCAGCCGTGCTCTCATGTTCGAATATGAGAAGGTAAGTTCCACATAGTCTTGTTGCTTTTGCTGAAAAGGTAATGCCATGATTTAGACTTGCGCATCTGGTGGAGCATTTACAATGTATGATTTCTTCGTGTGTGTGTGTGTGTGTGTGTATATATATATATATATATTTATATATAGTTGGACTGGGCTACTATTAGTAGCAAAATTTTATTATTGCTATCAGTTTTTTAGCCTTTGGATCAACTCTTTTTATTATTTCTAACCATTGGATTAAATATTATAACCCAGTGGGGACCACTCAACCCTAGGGGGACCACTCAACTCTAACCGACTAATATCATCCTGATCCTACAATTTTTCATCCAAGGATTAAAAACTTGATATCAAAAAGAGCGTTTTACTATTAATAATATTCCAGCCTAATTCTATATATATATATATATATATATATATATATATATA